>NC_091167.1:7302938-7379852 GCF_040958095.1 Procambarus clarkii | reverse complement strand
GATAGGTTTTATTTTGCCCAAACCCCCTTGCAGTTTTCAAAATATATGAAATGTGGGAATTTTGACTCATGAGCTTAATTTTTGAGCCAAATTCTGACTCTCTGCACCTATTTTCATTTCTATATAACGGATTTTATACCGAAAATAGGCCAATTACTGAAAACGGTAATGAGTCATATTTTGCCCAAACACCCCTGCAGTTTTTTAAATATCTGAAATGTTGGAAATTTGACTCCTGAGGGTAATTCGTGAGCCGAATTCTAACTCTCTGCACCTATTTCATTCTCAAATTACGACTTTTTATACCGAAAATATGCCAATAACTGTAAACGGGGATGGGTCATATTTTGACCAAACTCTCCGGCAGTTTTAAAACAATTTAATATGCGGGAAATTTTACTTCTGAACCTAATTTTTGAGCCGAATTCTGACTCTCTGCACCTATTTTCATTTTCAAATTACAATTTTTTATGCCGAAAATATTCCAAATACTGAAAACAGCGATGGTCATATTTGCCCAAACCCCTTTGCAGTTTTCAAAATATCTGAAGATGTGGGAAAATTTGACTGCTGAGCGTGATTTTTGAGCCGAATTCTGATTCTCTGCACCTTTTCCATTTTAAATTATGACTTTTTATACGAAAATATGCCAAATTACTTTAAACGGGGGATGGGTTATATTTTACCCAAACGCCCTTGCAGTTTTCAAAATATATGAAATGTGGAAAATTTGACTGCTGAGCGTGATTTTTGAGCCGAATTCTGACTCTCTTCACCTATTTTCATTTTCAAATTACGAATTTTTGTATCGAAAATAGGCCAATTACTGAAAATGCCGATAGTATAGATATTTTGCCCAAACCCATTTGCAGTTTCAAAATATATCAAAATGTGGCATATTTGACTCCTGAGCGTGATTTTTGACCCGAATTCTGACTCTCTCTGTACCTATTTTCATTTTTATATAACGGCTTTTTATACCAAAAATATGCCAATTACTGAAAATGGCAATTAGTCATATTTTGCACCAACACCACTGCAGTTTTTGAAATATCTAAAAAGTTGGAAATTTGACTCCTGAGGGTGATTCTTGAGCCGAAGTCTGACTCTCTACACCTATTTTAATTTTCAAATTAGGACTTTTTATACAGAAAATATGCCAATAACTTTAAACGGCGATGGGTCTTATTTTGCCCAACCCACCCTTCAGGTTTCAAAATATCTGAAATGTGGGAAATTTGACTCATTAGAGTGATTTTTCTGCTGGATTTAGACTCTTTGCACCTATTTTCATTTACATATTACGACATTTTATACCAAAAATTTGCCAATTACTGTAATCAGCGTTGGGTCATATTTTGTCAAAACCCCCCTGCAGTGTTCAGAATATTTGAAATGTGGGAAATTTGATACTTGAACCTGATTTTTCAGGCAAAGTCTGACTCTCTTTACCTAATTTCATTTTTATATTACTACTTCTATACCAAGAATATGCCAATTACTGTAAACGGAGATGGGTCATATTTTGCCCTCCACCCACAGGCAGTTTTCAAAATATCTGAAATGTGGGAAATTTGACTCCTGAATGTGATTTTTTAGCTGAAATCTGACTCTCTGCATCTGTTTTAATTTTCTAATTACGGCTTTGTGTACCGAAAAATGGCAATTACTGAAATTGACGATAGGTCTTATTTTGCCCAAACCCCCTTGCAGTTTTCAAAATATATGAAATGTGGGAATTTTAACTCATTAGCGTAATTTTTGAGCCGAATTCTGACTCTATGCACCTGTTTTCATTTATATACAACGGTTTTTATACCGAAAATGTGCCAATTACTGAAAAAGGCAATAAGTCATATATTGCCCAAACACCTCTGCATTTTTTTAATTACCTGAAATGTTGGAAATTTGACTTGTGAGGGTGATTCTTGAGCCGAATTCTGACTCTCTGCAATTACTTTGCGGAAAAATTGGAAAATTTGACTCATGAGCATGATTTCTGAGCCTAATTCAGACTCTTGCACCTATTTTCATTTTAAAATAATGTTTTTTACACCGAAAATATGCCAACTACTGAAAACGGCCTTGGGTCAAATTTTGCCCAATCCCCCTGCACTTTTCAAAATATCTGAAATGTGGGAAATTTGACTCCTGAACGTGATTTTTGAGACAAATTCTGACTCTCTGCACTTCTTTTCATTTTCAAATTACGACTTTTTATACCGAAAATATGCCAATTAGTGTAAACAAGCATGGGTCATGTTTTGCCTAAACTCCCCCTGCAGTTTTCAAAATATCTGAAATGTGGGAAATTTGACTCCAGAGTGAGATTTTTGAGCTAAATTCTAACTCTTTGCACCTTTTTTCCTTTGAAAATAACGGGTTTAATATCGAAATTATGCCAATTACTGAAAAAGGCATTTAGTAATATTTTGCCCAAACCTCCTCTGCAGTTTTCAAAATATCCGAAATGTGGGAAATTTGACTTCTGAGGGTGATTTTTGAACCGAATTCTGATTCTCTGCACCTATTTTCTTTTTCAAATTGTGATTTTTATACCGAAAATATGCCAATTACTTTAAACTGGATTTTGTCATTTTTTGCCACCCCCCCCCCCTCGAGCAGTTTTCAAAATATCTGAAATGTGGGAAATTTGACTCCAGAATGTGATTTTTGAGCTGAATTCTGACTCTGCGCCTATTTTAATTTTCAAATTATGGCTTTTTGTACCGAAAATATGGCATTTACTGAAATTGACGATAGGTTTTATTTTGCCCAAACCCCCTTGCAGTTTTCAAAATATATGAAATGTGGGAATTTTGACTCATGAGCTTAATTTTTGAGCCAAATTCTGACTCTCTGCACCTATTTTCATTTCTATATAACGGATTTTATACCGAAAATAGGCCAATTACTGAAAACGGTAATGAGTCATATTTTGCCCAAACACCCCTGCAGTTTTTTAAATATCTGAAATGTTGGAAATTTGACTCCTGAGGGTAATTCGTGAGCCGAATTCTAACTCTCTGCACCTATTTTCTTTTTCAAATTGTGATTTTTATACCGAAAATATGCCAATTACTTTAAACTGGAATTTGTCATTTTTTGCCACCCCCCCCCCCCTCGAGCAGTTTTCAAAATATCTGAAATGTGGGAAATTTGACTCCTGAATGTGATTTTTTAGCTGAAATCTGACTCTCTGCATCTGTTTTAATTTTCTAATTACGGCTTTGTGTACCGAAAATATGGCAATTACTGAAATTGACGATAGGTCTTATTTTGCCCAAACCCCCTTGCAGTTTTCAAAATATATGAAATGTGGGAATTTTAACTCATTAGCATAATTTTTGAGCCGAATTCTGACTCTATGCACCTGTTTTCATTTATATACAACGGTTTTTATACCGAAAATGTGCCAATTACTGAAAAAGGCAATAAGTCATATATTGCCCAAACACCTCTGCATTTTTTTAATTACCTGAAATGTTGGAAATTTGACTTGTGAGGGTGATTCTTGAGCCGAATTCTGACTCTCTGCAATTACTTTGCGGAAAAATTGGAAAATTTGACTCATGAGCATGATTTCTGAGCCTAATTCAGACTCTTGCACCTATTTTCATTTTAAAATAATGTTTTTTACACCGAAAATATGCCAACTACTGAAAACGGCCTTGGGTCAAATTTTGCCCAAACCCTACTGCAGTTTTAAAAAAATCGGAAATGTGGGAAATTTTACTCCTGAACCTATTTTTTTAGCCAAATTCTGACTCGCTGCACCTATTTTCATTTTTAAATTACGAATTTTTTATACCAAAAATATGTCAATTACTGAAAACGGCGATGGGTCATATTTTGCCCAAATATCCCTGCAGTTTTCAAAATATTTGAAATGTTGGAAATTTAACTCCTGAGCGTGATTTTTGAGCCAAATTCCGACTCTTTGCACTTATTTTTATTTACAAATTACGAAGTTTATAACCGAAAATATGCCAATTACTGAAAACGGGAAGGGTCATATTTTACCCAACATCCCCCCCCCCCCTCTACAGTTTTCAAAATATTTGAAATGTGAGATATTTGACTCCTGAGGCGTGATTTTTGAGCTGAATCTGACTCTCTGCACTTATTTTCATTTTCAAATTACGAATTTTTATACCGAAAATATGCAATTACTGAAAACTGCAATGTCAAATTTTGCCCAAACCCCCTGCAGTTTCAAAAAATCTGAAATGTGGGAAATTTGACTCCTGAACCTAAATTTTGAGCCTAATTCTGTCTCTCTGCACCTATTTTTATTTTTAAGTTATGACTTTTTATACCAAAAATATACAAATTACTGAAAACAGCGAAGGGTCATATTTTGCCCAAACACCCCTACAGTTTTCAAAATATCTGAACGTGGGAAATTTGACTCCTGAGCCTGATTTCTGAGGTGAAATTTGACTCTCTGCACCTATTTTCATTTTCAATTACGAATTTTTGTACCTAAAATATGCCATTTACTGAAAAGGGCGATGGTCATATATTGCCCAAACCCCCTTGCAGTTTTCAAAATATATGAAATATAGGAAATTTGACTCCTGAGCATAATTTTTGAGCCGAATTTTGAATCTGCAACTATTTTCATTTTCAAATTACGAATTTTTATACCGAAAATATGCCGATTACTGTAAACGGCGATGGGTCATGTTTTGACCAAACCATGCTTTAGTTTTCGAAATATCTGAAATGTGGGAAATTTGACTCCTGAGCGTGATTTTTTAGCCGAATTCTGACTCTCTGCACCTATTTTCATTTACAAATTACAACTTTTTATACCGAAAATTTGCCAGTTTCAGTAAACAGCGATGGGGTCATATTTTGACCAAACCTCCCTGCAGTTTTCAAAATATCTGAAATGTATGGAATTTGACCCTAAGCCTGATTTTTCAGCAGAATTCTGAATCTTTGCAGCTATTTTCATTTTCAAAATTACGACTTTTATATCGAAAATATGTCAATTACTATGTAGGTGGATTTGGTCATGTTTTACCCAAACCCCCTTGCAGTTTTCAAAATATCTGAAATATGGGAATTTTGACTCCTGAGCATGATTTTGGAGTCGAATTCTGATTCTCTGCACCGATTTTCATTTGCAAATTACGAATTTTTATACCGAAAATTTGCCAATTACTGTAAACGGCAATTGGTCATATTTTGGTCCAAACCCCCCTGCAGTTTTCAAAATATCTGAAATGTGGGAAATTTGACACTTGAGCCTGATTTTTGAGCTGAAATCTGACTCTCTGCCCCTATTTCCATTTTCAAATTACGACTTTTATACCAAAAATATGCAAATTACTCTAAACAAGAATAAGGTCATATTTTACCCAAACCCCCATGCAAGTTTCAAAATATCTGAAATGTGGGAAATTCGTCTCTTGAGCATGATTTTTGAGCCTAAATTCTGACTCTCTGCTCCTATTTACATTTTCATATTTTGATCTTTATAACGAAAAAATGCCAATTACTGTAAGCGGGGAAAGGTCATATTTTGCACAAACCCCCCATCAGTTTTAAAAATATCTTAGATGTAGGAAATTTGACTCCTGAACGAGATTTTTGAGCCGAATTCTGACTCTTTGCACCTATTTTCATGTAAATATAACGGATTTTTATGACGAACCTATGCCAATTAATGAAAAAGGCAGAGTCATATTATGCCCAAACCCCTATGCAGTTTTCAAAAAATCTGAAATGTGGGAAATTTGACTCCTGAACATAATTTTTGAGCCAAATTCTGACTCTCTTCACTTATTTTCTTTTCCAAATTATGAATTTTATACCGAAAATATGACAATTACTGTAAACGAGGATGGGCCAAATTTTGTGCATACCCCCTCCCCCTGCAGTTTTCAAAATATCTGATATGTGGGAATTTTCACTCCTGAGCGTGATTTTTGAGCTGAATTCTGACTCTTTGCACCTATTTATATTTTCAAATTACGAATTTTTATACTTAAAATATGCCAATTACTGAAAACAGGGATGGGTCATATTTGGCACAATCCCAACGTAAAGTTTTAAAATTATCTGAAATGTGGAAAATTTGAATCCTGAGCTTGATTTTTGGGCTTAAATCTGACTGTCTGCACCTATTTTCATTTTCGAACTACGACTTTTTGTACAGAAAATATGCCAATTACTGAAAACGGCGATAGGTCATATTTTGCCAAAACCCACCTGCAGTTTTCAAAATATCTGAAATGTGGGAAACTTTACTTCTGAGCGAGGTTTCTGAGCCGAATTCTGACTCTTCACCTATTTTCATTTTCAAATTACGACTTTTTATACCGAAAATAAGCCAATTTCTGCAAACGGCGAATGGTCATATTTTGCTGAACACCCCCTGCATTTTTCAAAATATCTGAAATGTGGGAAATTTGACTCCTTAACTTGATTTTTGAGCCGGAATCTGACTCTCGGCACGTATTTTCATTTCCAAACTACGAATTTTTATGCCGAAAATATGCCAATTACTGAAAACGGCGATGGTTCAAATTTTGCCCAAACACACATGCAGTTGTCAAAATATCAGAAATGTGGAAGTTTTGACACTTGACCGTGATTTTTGAGCCGAATTCTGACTTTATGGGTCTATTTTCATTTTAAAATAACGGTTTTTATACTGAAAATATGCCAATTAATGACAATGGGACTTATTTTGCCAAAACCCCCCTGCAGTTTTCAAAATATCTAAAATATGGAAAATTTTAGTCCTGATTGTGATTTTTGAGCTGAATTCTGAATCTCTGCACATATTTTCATTTCAAAATTACATCATTTTATAACGAAAATATACCAATTACTGTAAACGTGAATAGGTCATATAATGCCCAAACCCCTGTGCAGTTTTCAAAATATCTGAAATGAGGGAAATTTGACACTTGAGCCTGATTTTTCATCCGAATTCTGACTCTGCACCTATTTTAATTTTCAAATTACGACTTTAATACCGAAAATGTGCCAATTACTGTAAACAGGGATTGGGTCATATTTTGCCCAAATCACCCTGCTTTTTTTAAAGTATCTGAAATGTTGGAAATTTGACTCATGAGCATGATTTTTGAGCCGAATTCTGACTCTCTGCACCTATTTTAATTTTCATATCTTGATTTTGATACCGAAAATATGCCAATTACTGTAAACAGGGAAGAGTCATACTTTGCCAAAACCCCCTTACAGTTATAAAAATATCTTAAATGTAGGAAATTTGACTCCTGAACGAGATTTTTGAGCCGAATTCTGACTCTCTTAACATATTTTCATTTAAATATAACGGCTGTTTATACCCAACTTATGCCAATTACTGAAAAAGGCATCGAGTCATATTTTGCCCAAACCCTCCTGCAGTTTTCAAGATATCTAAAATATCTGAAATTTGACTCCTGAGGGTGATTTTTGGGCCGAATTCTAACTCTCTGCAAATATTTTCATTCCCAAATTACGAATTTTTATGCCGAAAATATGCTAATTACTGTAAACGGCGATGGGTCAAATTTTGCCCAAACTCCATTGCAGTTTTCAAAATACCTGAAATGTGGAAAATTTGATTCCTGAGCCTAATATTTGAGCCGAATTGTGACTCTCTGTACGTATTTTCATTTTCAAATTACCACTTTTTTATTCTAAAAATATGTCAATTACTGAAAACGGCGATGGGATCATATTTTGCCCAAACACCGCAGCAGTTTTCAAAACATCTGAAATGTGGGAAATTTGACTCCTGGGCGTGGTTTTTGAGCCGAATTCTGGCTCTGCACCTATTTTCATTTTCAAACTTCGATTTTTTATACCGAAAATATCCCAATTACAGTAAACGGAGTTGGGTCATATTTTGCCCAAAACCCCCTGCATTTTTCAAAATATCTGAAATGTGGGAAATTTGACTCCTTAACTTGATTTTTGAGCCGAAATCTGAATCTCTGCACCTATTTTCATTTTCAAATTACGACTTTTAATGCTGAAAATATGCTAATTAATGTAAACAGCGATACGTCATAGTTTGCACTAACCCTTCCTTCAGTTTTAAAATATATATTATGTGGGAAATTTAATTCCTGAGCGTGATTTTCAAGCCGAATTCTGAATCTGCACTTATTTTCATTTTTAAATTACGAATTTTTATGCCGAAAATATGCCTATTACTGTAATCGGGGATGGGTTATATTTTGACCAAATCCCAATTCAGTTTTCAAAATATCTGAAATGTGGGAAGTTTGACTCCTGAGGGTGATTTTTGAGCCGAATTCTGAATCTCTGCACCTATTTTCATTTTCAATTTACAAATTTTTATGCCGAAAATATACCAATTACTGAAAAACGGGGATTGGTCATATTTTGCCCAAACCCCCGTGCAGTTTTCTAAATACCTAAAATGTGGAAAATTTGACCCCTGAGCATGATTTTTTAGCAGAATGCTGACTCTCTGCACCTATTTTCATATAACGCCTTTTTATACCTAAAATATGTCAATTACTGAAAACGTCATTGAGTCATATTTTATACAAACACGCCTGCAGTTTTTAAAATATCTGAAATGTGGGAAATTTAATTCTGGAGGGTAATTCTTGAGCCGAATTCTGACTCTCTGCGCCTATTTTCATTTTCATATTCCGAATTTTTATAACGAAAATAAGCCAATTTCTGCAAACGTCGATGGGTCATATTTTGCCCCAACCACCCATCAGTTTTCAAAATATCTGAAATGTGGGATATTTGACTCCTGAGCATGATTTTTTGGCCGAATTCTGACTCTCTGCATCTATTTGCATTTACAAATTACTACTTTTTATAACAAAAATTTGCCAATTACTGTAAACGGCAATTGGTCAAATTTTGCTCAAACCCCCCTGCAGTTTTCAAATTATCTGAAATGTGGGAAATTTGTCACTTGAGCCTGATTTTTCAGCTGAATTCTGACTCTCTGCATCTATTTTCATTTTCAGATTACGACTTTAATACCGAAAATGTGCCAATTGCTGTAAACAGAGATTGGGTCATATTTTGCCCAGATCCCCCTGCTTTTTTTAAAGTATCTGAAATGTTGGAAATTTGACTCATGAGCATGATTTTTGAGCCGAATTCTGACTCTCTGCACCTATTTTAATTTTCATATCTTGATTTTTATAACGAAAATATGCCAATTACTGTAAACAGGGAAGGGTCATACTTTGCCCAAACCCCCTTACAGTTTTAAAAATATCTTAAATGTAAGAAATTTGACTCCTGCACGAGATTTTTGAGCCGAATTCTGACTCTCTTAACATATTTTCATTTAAATATAACGGCTGTTTATACTGAACTTATGCCAATTACTGAAAAAGGCATCGAGTCATATTTTGCCCAAACCCCTCTGCAGTTTTCAAGATATCTAAAATATCGGAAATTTGACTCCTGAGGGTGATTTTTGGGCCGAATTCTGACTCTCTGCAAATATTTTCATTCCCAAATTACGAATTTTTATGCCGAAAATATGCTATTTACTGTAAACGGCGATGGGTCATATTTTGCCCAAACTCCATTGAAGTTTTCAAAATACCTGAAATGTGGAAAATTTGATTCCTGAGCCTAATTTTTGAGCCGAATTGTGACTCTCTGTAAGTATTTTCATTTTCAAATTACGACTTTTTTATACTAAAAATATGTCAATTGCTGAAAACGGCGATGGGATCATATTTTGCCCAAACACCGCAGCAGTTTTCAAAATATCTGAAATGTGGGAAATTTGACTCCTGGGCGTGGTTTTTGAGCCGAATTCTGACTCTGCACCTTTTTTCATTTTCAAACTACGATTTTTTATACCGAAAATGTCCCAATTACAGTAAACGGAGTTGGGTCATATTTTGCCATAAACCCCCTGCATTTTTCAAAATATCTGAAATGTGCGAAATTTGACTCCTTAACTTGATTTTTGAGCCAAAATCTGACTCTCTGCACCTATTTTCATTTTCAAATTACGACTTTTAATGCTGAAAATATGCTAATTAATGTAAACAGCGATACGTCATAGTTTGCACTAACCCTTCCTTCAGTTTTAAAATATATATTATGTGGGAAATTTAATTCCTGAGCGTGATTTTCAAGCCGAATTCTCAATCAGCACTTATTTTCATTTTTAAATTACGAATTTTTATGCCGAAAATATGCCTATTACTGTAATCGGGGATGGGTTATATTTTGACCAAATCCCAATTCAGTTTTCAAAATATCTGAAATGTGGAAAGTTTGACTCCAGAGGGTGATTTTTGAGCCGAATTCAGAATCTCTGCACCTATTTTCATTTTCAATTTACAAATTTTTATGCCGAAAATATACCAATTACTGAAAAACGGGGATAGGTCATATTTTGCCCAAACCCCCCTGCAGTTTTCTAAATACCTAAAATGTGAAAAATTTGACCCCTGAGCATGATTTTTTAGCAGAATGCTGACTCTCTGCACCTATTTTCATTTTCATATAATGCCTTTTTATACCTAAAATATGTCAATTACTGAAAACGTCATTGAGTCATATTTTATACAAACACGCCTGCAGTTTTTAAAATATCTGAAATGTGGGAAATTTGATTCTGGAGGGTAATTCTTTACCCGAATTCTGACTCTCTGCACCTATTTTCACTTTCATATTCCGAATTTTTATAACGAAAATAAGCCAATTTCTGCAAACGGCGATGGGTCATATTTTGCCCAAACCACCCATCAGTTTTCAAAATATGTGAAATGTGGGATATTTGACTCCTGAGCGTGATTTTTTGGCCGAATTCTGACTCTCTGCATCTATTTGCATTTACAAATTACTACTTTTTATAACAAAAATTTGCCAATTACTGTAAACGGCGATTGGTCATATTTTAATCAAACCCCCCCTGCAGTTTTCAAATTATCTGAAATGTGGGAAATTTGTCACTTGAGCCTGATTTTTCAGCTGAATTCTGACTCTGCACCTATTTTCATTTTCAGATTACGACTTTAATACCGAAAATGTGTCAATTACTGTAAACAGGGATTGGGTCATATTTTGCTCAGATCCCCTGCTCTTTTTAAAGTATCTGAAATGTTGGAAATTTGACTCATGAGCATGATTTTTGAGCCGAAATCTGACTCTCTGCACCTATTTTAATTTTCATATCTTGATTTTTATAACGAAAATATGCCAATTACTGTAAACAGGGAAGGGTCATACTTTGCCCAAACCCCCTTACAGTTTTAAAAAATCTTAAATGTAGGAAATTTGACTCCTGAACGAGATTTTTGAGCCGAATTCTGACTCTTAACATATTTTCATTTATATATAACGGCTGCTTATACCGAACTAATGCCAATTACTGAAAAAGGCATCGAGTCATATTTTGCCCAAACCCCCCTGCAGTTTTCAAGATATCTAAAATGTCGGAAATTTGACTACTGAGGGTGATTTTTGGGCCGAATTCTGACTCTCTGCAAATATTTTCATTCCCAAATTACTACTTTTTATGCCAAAAATATGCTAACTACTGTAAACGGCGATGGGTCATATTTTGCCCAAACTCCATTGCAGTTTTCAAAATACCTGAAATGTGGAAAATTTGATTCCTGAGCCTACTTTTTGAGCCGAATTGTGACTCTCTGTACGTATTTTCATTTTCAAATTACGACCTTTTATACCAAAAATATGTAAATTACTGAAAACGGCGATGGGATCATATTTTGCCCAAACACCGCAGCAGTTTTCAAAATATCTGAAATGTGGGAAATTTGACTCCTGGGCGTGGTTTTTGAGCCGAATTCTCACTCTGCACCTATTTTCCTTTTCAAAGTAAGATTTTTTTTACCGAAAATATCCCAATTACAGTAAACGGAGTTGGGTCATATTTTGCCCAAAACCCCCTGCATTTTTCAAAATATCTGAAATGTGGGATATTTGACTCCTTAACTTGATTTTTGAGCCGAAATCTGACTCTCTGCACCTATTTTCATTTTCAAATTACGACATTTAATGCTGAAAATATGCTAATTAATGTAAACAGTGATAGGTCAAAGTTTGCACTAACCCCCCCTTTAGTTTTAAAATATATGTTATGTGGGAAATTTATTTCCTGAGCCTGATTTTTTAGCCGAATTCTGAATCTCTGCACTTATTTTCGTTTTTAAATTACGAATTTTTACGCCGATTATATACCAATTACTGTAATCGGGGATGGGTTATATTTTGCCCAAACCCCCATTCAGTTTTCAAAATATATGAAATGTGGGAAGTTTGGCTCCTGAGGGTGATTTTTGAGCCGAATTCTGAATCTCTGCACCTATTTTCATTTTCAATTTACAATTTTTTATGCCGAAAATATGCCAATTACTGAAAACGGCGATGGTTCAAGTTTTGCGCAAACACCAATGCAGTTTTCAAAATATAAAAAGGTAGGAATTTTGAATCCTGAGCGTGATTTTTGAGCCGAATTCTGTTTCTATGCATCTATTTTCATTTAAAAAAAAAACGGTTTTTATACCGGAAATATGCCAATTACTGAAAACGGCAAAGGGACTTTATTTTGCCAAAACCCCCCCTGCAGTTTAAAAAAATATTTGAAATGTGGGAAATTTGAATCCTGATCGTGATTTTTGAGCCGAAATCTGGCTCTCTGCACCTATTTTCATTCTCAAATTACGACTTTTAATGCTGAAAATATGCTAATTAATGTAAACAGCGATAGGTCATAGTTTGCACTAACCCTTCCTTCAGTTTTAAAATATATGTTATGTGGGAAATTTTTTCCTGAGCCTGATTTTTGAGCCGAATTCTGAATCTGCACATATTTTCATTTTTAAATTACGAATTTTTATGCCGAAACTATACCTATTACTATAATCGGGGATGGGTTATATATTGCCCAAATCCCAATTCAGTTTTCAAAATATCTGAAATGTGGAAAGTTTGACTCCTGAGGGTGATTTTTGAGCCGAATTCTGATTCTTTGCACCTATTTTCATTTTCAATTTACAAATTTTTATGCCGAAAATATACCAATTACTGAAAAACGGGGATAGGTCATATTTTGCACAAACCCCCCCTGCAGTTTTCAAAATACCTAAAATGTGGAAAATTTGACCTCTGAGCATGATTTTTTAGCAGAATGCTGACTCTCTGCACCTATTTTTATTTTCCTATAACGCCTTTTTATACCTAAAATATGTCAATTACTGAAAACGTCATTGAGTCATATTTTATACAAACACGCCTGCAGTTTTTAAAATATCTGAAATGTGGGAAATTTGATTCTGGAGGGTAATTCTTGAGCCGAATTCTGACTCTCTGCACCTATTTTCATTTTCATATTCCGAATTTTTATAACGAATATAAGCCAATTTCTGCAAACGGCGATGGGTCATATTTTGCCCAAACCACCCATTAGTTTTCAAAATATGTGGAATGTTGGATATTTGACTCCTGAGCGTGATTTTTTGGCCGAATTCTGACTCTCTGCATCTATTTGCATTTACAAATTACTACTTTTTATAACGAAAATTTGTCAATTACTGTAAACGGCGATTGGTCATATTTTGCTCAAACCCCCCTGCAGTTTTCAAAATATCTTTAATGTGGGAAATTTGACACTTGAGAATGATTTTTCAGCCGAATTCTGACTCTCTGCACCTATTTTCATTTTCAGATTACGACTTTAATACCGAAAATGTGCCAATTACTGTAAACAGGGATTGGGTCATATTTTGCCCAGATCCCCCTGCTTTTTTTTGTATCTGAAATGTTGGAAATTTGACTCATGAGCATGATTTTTGAGCCGAATTCTGACTCTCTGCACCTATTTTAATTTTCATATCTTGATTTTTATAACGAAAATATGCCAATTACTGTAAACAGGGAAGGGTCATAGTTTGCCCAACCCCCTTACAGTTTTAAAAATATCTTAAATGTAGGAAATTTGACTCCTGAACGAGATTTTTGAGCCGAATTCTGATTCTCTTAACATATTTTCATTTATATATAACGGCTGTTTATACCGAACTAATGCCTATTACTGAAAAAGGCATCGAGTCATATTTTGCCCTAACCCCCCTGCAGTTTTCAAGATATCTGAAAATTCGTAATTTGGGAATGAAAATATTTGCAGAGAGTCAGAATTCGGCCCAAAAATCACCCTCAGGAGTCAAATTTCCGATATTTTAGATATCTTGAAAACTGCAGAGGGGTTTGGGCAAAATATGACTCGATGCCTTTTTCAGTAATTGGCATAAGTTGGGTATAAACAGCCGTTATATTTAAATGAAAATATGTTAAGAGAGTCAGAATTCGGCTCAAAAATCTCGTCCAGGAGTCAAATTTCCTACATTTAAGATATTTTTAAAACTGTAAGGGGGTTTTGGCAAAGTATGACCCTTCCCTGTTTACAGTAATTGGCATATTTTCGGTATCAAAATCAAGATATGATAATTAAAATAGGTGCAGAGAGTCAGAATTCGGCTCAAAAATCATGCTCATGAGTCAAATTTCCAACATTTCAGATACTTTAAAAAAAGCAGGGTGATTTGGGCAAAATATGACCCAATCCCTGTTTACAGAAATTGACACATTTTCGGTATTAAAGTCGTAATTTGAATATGAAAATAGGTGCAGAGAGTCAGAATTCGGCTGAAAAATCAAGCTCAAGTGTCAAATTTCCCACATTTCAGATGTTTGAAAAGTGCAGGGGGGTTTGAGCAAAATATGACCAATCACCGTTTAAAGTAATTGACAAATTTTCGTTATAAAAAGTCGTAATTTGTAAATGCAAATAGATGCAGAGAGTCAGAATTCGGTCAAAAAATCACGCTCAGGAGTCAAATATCCAACATTCCACATATTTTGAAAACTGATGGGTGGTTTGGGCAAAATATGACCCATCGCTGTTGGCAGAAATTGGCTTATTTTCGTTAAAAAAATTCGGAATTTGAAAATGAAAATAGATGCAAAGAGTCAGAATTCGGCTCAAGAAATACCTTCAGGAATCAAATTTCCCACATTTCAGATATTTTAAAAACTGCAGGCGTGTTTGTATAAAATATGATTCAATGACGTTTTCAGTAATTCACATATTTTAGGTATTAAAAGACGTTATATGAAAATGAAAATAGGTGCAAAGAGTCAGCATTCTGCTAAAAAATCATGCTCAGGGGTCAAATTTTGCACATTTTAGGTATTTTGAAAACTGCAGGGGGATTTGGGCAAAATATGACATATCCCCGTTCGTCAGTAATTGGTATATTTTCGGCATAAATATTCGTAAATTGAAAATGAAAATAGGTGCAGAGATTCAGATTTCTGCTCAAAAATCACCTTCAGGAGTCAAACTTTCCACATTTCAGATATTTTGAAAACTGAATGGGGAATTGGTCAAAATATATCCCATCCCCAATTACAGTAATAGGTATATTTTCGGCATAAAAATTCGAAATTTAGAAATGAAAATAAGTGCAGAGAGTCAGAATTCGGCTCAAAAATCAGGCTCAGGAATTAAATTTCCCATATAACATATATTTTAAAACTGAAGGAGGGGTTAGTGCAAACTATGACCTTTCGCTGTTTACATTAATTAGCATATTTTCAGCATTAAAAGTCGAAATTTGAAAATGAAAATAGGTGCAGAGAGTCAGAAATCGGCTAAGAAATCAGGCTCAGGAATTAAATTTCCCACATAACATATATTTTAAAACTGAAGGGAGGTTAGTGCAAACTTTGACCTATCGCTGTTTACATTAATTAGCATATTTTCAGCATTAAAAGTCGTAATTTGAAAATGAAAATAGGTGCAGAGAGTCAGATTTCGGCTCAAAAATCAAGTTAAGGAGTCAAATTTTCCACATTTCAGATATTTTGAAAAATGCAGGGGGTTTTGGGCAAAATATGAAACAACTCCGTTTACTGTAATTGGGATATTTTCGGTATAAAAAATCGTAGTTTGAAAATGAAAATAGGTTCAGAGTCAGAATTCGGCTCAAAAACCACCCCAGGAGTCAAATTTTCCACATTTTAGGTATTTTGAAAACGGCAAAGGAGTTTGGGCAAAGTATGACCCATCGCCGTTTACAGTAATTAGCATTTTTCAGATTACCAAATCGTATTTTGGGAATGAAAATAGGTGCAGAGAGTCAGAATTCGGCCCAAAAATCACCCTCAGGAGTCAAATTTCCGACATTTCAGATATTTTGAAAACTGCAGGGGAGTTTGAGCAAAATATGACCAATCGCCATTTACAGTAATTGACAAATTTTCGTTATAAAAAGTCGTAAATTGTAAATGCTAATAGATGCAGAGAGTCAGAATTTGGCCAAAAAATCACACTCAGCAGTCAAATATCCAACATTTCAGATATATTGAAAACTGATGGGTGGTTTGGGCAAAATATGACCCATCGCCGTTTGCAGAAATTGGCTTATTTTGTTATAAAAATTCGGAATTTGAAAATGAAAATAGGTGCAGAGAGTCAGAATTCGGCTCAAGATTTACCCTCAGGAAACAAATTTCCTATATTTCAGATATTTTAAAAACTGCAGGCGTGTTTGTATAAAATATGACTCAATGACGTTTTCAGTAATTGGCATATTTTAGGTATAAAAAGGCGTTATATGAAAATTAAAATAGGTGCAGAGAGTTAGCATTCTGCTAAAAATCATGCTCAGGGGTCAAATGTTCTACATTGTAGGTATTTTGAAAACTGCAGGGGGGTTTGGGCAAAATTGGACCTATCCCTGTTTTTCAGTAATTTGTATATTTTCGGCATAAAAATTCGTAAATTGAAAATGAAAATAGGTGCAGAGATTCTGAATTCGGCTCAAAAATCACCCTCAGGAGTCAAACTTTCCACATTTCAGATATTTTGAAAACTGAATGGGGATTTGGTCAAAATATAACCCATCCCCGTTTGCAGTAATAGGTATATTTTCGGCATAAAAATTCGTAATTTAAAAATGAAAATAGGTGCAGAGAGTCAGAATTCGGCTCAAAAATTACACTCATGGGTCAAATTTTCCACATATCAGACATTTTTGAGAAGTGCAGGGGGGGTTGGGCAAAATATGACCCATCGCCGATTTAAGTAATTGGCATATTTTCGGTATAAAAAGTCGTAATTTGAAAATGAAAATACGTGTGGAGAGTCAGAATTCGCCTCAAGAATCACCCTCAGGAGTCTAATTTTCAACATTAGTGATATTTAAAAACTGCAGGCGTGTTTGTACAATATATGACTCAGTGACGTTTTCAGTAATTGGCATATTTTCGGTATAAAATATTGTTATATGAAAATGAAAATAGGTGCACAGTGTCAGAATTCGGCTCAAATATCAAGCTCAGGAGTCAAATTTCCCACATTTTATACATTTTGAAAACTGCAAGTGGTTTTGGGCAAAAAATGATCTATCGCCGTTTTCAGTAATTGGCATATTTTCTGTACAAAAAGTCGTAATTCGAAAATGAAAATAGATGCAGACAGTCAGATTTAAGCTCAAAAATCACGCTCAGGATTCAATTTTTCCACATTTCAGATAATTTTAAAACTTTACAGGAGGGGAGGGGAGTTGTGCAAAATATGACCCATCCCCGTTTTCAGTAATTGGCATATTTTAAGTATAAAAATTCGTAACTTGAATATATAAATAGGTGCAAAGAGTCAGAATTAGGCTCAAAAATTATGCTCAGGAGCCAAATTTCCCACATTTCAGATATTTTGAAAACTGCTGCGGTGTTTGAGCAAAATATGACCCATCGCCGTTTTCAGTAATTGGCATAATTTTGGTATAAAAAGTCATAAATTGAAGATGAAGAAACGGGCAGAGAGGCAGAATTCGGCTCATAAATTAGGCTCAGGAATCAAATTTCCCATATTTCAGATATTTTGAAAAGTGCATGGGAGTTTGGGCAAAATATGACCCATCGCCATTTTCAGTAATTAGCATATTTGGAAAAAAAAGTCGTAATTTGGAAACGAAAACAGGTGCAGAGATTCAGAATTCGGCCCAAGAATCACCCTCAGGAGTCAAATTTCCGACATTTCAGATATTTTGAAAACTGCAGGGTGGTTTGGGTAAAATATGACTCAATGCCTTTTTCAGTAATTTGCATAAGTTCGGTATAAACAGCCGTTATATTTAAACGAAAATAGATGCAGAGAGTCTGAATTCGGCTCAAAAATCTCGTTCAGGAGTCAAATTTCCTACATTTAAGATATTTTTGAAACTGTAGGGGGATCTGGGCAAAATATGACCTAATCCCTGTTTACAGTAATTGGCACATTTTCGGTATTAAAGTCGTAATTTGAAAATTAAAATAGGTGCAGAGTCAGAATTCGGATGAAAAATCAGGCTCAAGTGTCAAATTTCCCTCATTTCAGATATTTTGAAAACTGCACAGGGGTTTGGGCATTATATGACCTATTCACGTTTACAGTAATTGGTATATTTTCGTTATAAAATGATGTAATTTTGAAATGAAAATATGTGCAGAGATTCAGAATTCAGCTCAAAAATCACAATCAGGACTAAAATTTTCCATATTTTAGATATTTTGAAAACTGCAGGGGGGTTTGGGCAAAATAAGTCCCATTGTCATTAATTGGCATATTTTCAGTATAAAAACCGTTATTTTAAAATGAAAATAGACCCATAGAGTCAGAATTCGGCTCAAAAATCACGGTCAAGTGTCAAAACTTCCACATTTCTGATATTTTGACAACTGCATGGGTGTTTGGGCAAAATTTGAACCATCGCCGTTTTCAGTAATTGGCATATTTTCGGCATAAAAATTCGTAGTTTGGAAATGAAAATACGTGCCGAGAGTCAGATTCCGGCTCAAAAATCAAGTTAAGGAGTCAAATTTCCCACATTTCAGATATTTTGAAAAATGCAGGGGGTGTTCAGCAAAATATGACCATTCGCCGTTTGCAGAAATTGGCTTATTTTCGGTATAAAAAGTCGAAATTTGAAAATGAAAATAGGTGAAGAGTCAGAATTCGGCTCAGAAACCTCGCTCAGAAGTAAAATTTCCCACATTTCAGATATTTTGAAAACTGCAGGTGGGTTTTGGCAAAATATGACCTATCGCCGTTTTCAGTAATTGGCATATTTTCTGTACAAAAAGTCGTAGTTCGAAAATGAAAATAGGTGCAGACAGTCAGATTTAAGCCCAAAAATCAAGCTCAGGATTCAAATTTTCCACATTTCAGATAATTTTAAAACTTTACGTTGGGATTGTGCCAAATATGACCCATCCCTGTTTTCAGTAATTGGCATATTTTAAGTATAAAAATTCGTAATTTGAAAATATAAATAGGTGCAAAGAGTCAGAATTCAGCTCAAAAATCACGCTCAGGAGTGAAAATTCCCACATATCAGATATTTTGAAAACTGCAGGGGGGGGGGGGGTTATGCACAAAATTTGACCCATCCTCGTTTACAGTAAATGTCATATTTTCGGTATAAAATTCATAATTTGGAAAAGAAAATAAGTGAAGAGAGTCAGAATTTGGCTCAAAAATTATGTTCAGGAGTCAAATTTCCCACATTTCAGATTTTTTGAAAACTGCATAGGGGTTTGGGCATAATATGACTCTGCCTTTTTCATTAATTGGCATAGGTTCGTCATAAAAATCCGTTATATTTACATGAAAATAGGTGCAAAGAGTCAGAATTCGGCTCAAAAATCTCGTTCAGGAGTCAAATTTCCTACATCTAAGATATTTTTAAAACTGATGGGGGGTTTGTGCAAAATATGACCTTTCCCCGCTTACAGTAATTGGCATTTTTTCGTTATAAAGATCAAAATATGAAAATGTAAATAGGAGCAGAGAGTCAGAATTTAGGCTCAAAAATCATGCTCAAGAGACGAATTTCCCACATTTCAGATATTTTGAAACTTGCATGGGGGTTTGGGTAAAATATGACCTTATTCTTGTTTAGAGTAATTTGCATATTTTTGGTATAAAAGTCGTAATTTGAAAATGGAAATAGGGGCAGAGAGTCAGATTTCAGCTCAAAAATCAGGCTCAAGTGTCAAATTTCCCACATTTCAGATATTTTGAAAACTGCAGGGGGGTTTGGACCAAAATATGACCAATTGCCGTTTACAGTAATTGGCAAATTTTCGGTATAAAAATTCGTAATTTGCAAATGAAAATCGGTGCAGAGAATCAGAATTCGACTCCAAAATCATGCTCAGGAGTCAAAATTCCCATATTTCAGATATTTTGAAAACTGCAAGGGGGTTTGGGTAAAACATGACCAAATCCACCTACATAGTAATTGACATATTTTCGATATAAAAGTCGTAATTTGAAAATGAAAATAGCTGCAAAGATTCAGAATTCTGCTGAAAAATCAGGCTTAGGTGTCAAATTCCATACATTTCAGATATTTTGAAAACTGCAGGGAGGTTTGGTCAAAATATGACCCATCGCCGTTTACTGAAACTGGCAAATTTTCGGTATAAAAAGTAGTAATTTGTAAATGAAAATAGGTGCAGAGAGTCAGAATTCGGCTAAAAAATCACGCTCAGGAATCAAATTTCCCACATTTCAGATATATCGAAAACTAAAGCATGGTTTGGTCAAAACATGAATCAACGCCGTTTACAGTAATCGGCATATTTTCGGTATAAAAATTCGTAATTTAAAAATGAAAATAGTTGCAGATTCAAAATTCGGCTCAAAAATTATGCTCAGGAGTCAAATTTCCTATATTTCATATATTTTGAAAACTGCAAGGGGGTTTGGGCAATATATGACCCATCGCCTTTTTCAGTAAATGGCATATTTTAGGTACAAAAAGTCGTAATTTGAAAATGAAAATAGGTGCAGAGAGTCAAATTTCACCTCAGAAATCAGGCTCAGGAGTCAAATTTCCCACGTTTCAGATATTTTGAAAACTGTAGGGGTGTTTGGGCAAAATATGACCCTTCGCTGTTTTCAGTAATTTGTATATTTTTGGTATAAAAAGTCATAACTTAAAAATAAAAATAGGTGCAGAGAGACAGAATTAGGCTCAAAATTTAGGTTCAGGAGTCAAATTTCCCACATTTCAGATTTTTTGAAAACTGCAGGGGGGTTTGGGCAAAATTTGACATTGCAGTTTTCAGTAATTGGCATATTTTCGGTATAAAAATTCGTAATTTGAAAATGAAAATAAGTGCAGAGAGTCAGATTTCAGCTCAAAAATCACGCTCAGGAGTCAAATATCTCACATTTCAAATATTTTGAAAACTGTAGAGGGGGGGGGGGATGTTGGGTAAAATATGACCCTTCCCGTTTTCAGTAATTGGCATATTTTCGGTTATAAACTTCGTAATTTGTAAATAAAAATAAGTGCAAAGAGTCGGAATTTGGCTCAAAAATCACGCTCAGGAGTTAAATTTCCAACATTTCAAATATTTTGAAAACTGCAGGGATATTTGGGCAAAATATGACCCATCGCCGTTTTCAGTAATTGACATATTTTTGGTATAAAAAATTCGTAATTTAAAAATGAAAATAGGTGCAGCGAGTCAGAATTTGGCTAAAAAAATAGGTTCAGGAGTAAAATTTCCCACATTTCCGATTTTTTTAAAACTGCAGGGGGGTTTGGGCAAAATTTGACCCAAGGCCGTTTTCAGTAGTTGGCATATTTTCGGTGTAAAAAACATTATTTTAAAATGAAAATAGGTGCAAGAGTCTGAATTAGGCTCAGAAATCATGCTCATGAGTCAAATTTTCCAATTTTTCCGCAAAGTAATTGCAGAGAGTCAGAATTCGGCTCAAGAATCACCCTCACAAGTCAAATTTCCAACATTTCAGGTAATTAAAAAAATGCAGAGGTGTTTGGGCAATATATGACTTATTGCCTTTTTCAGTAATTGGCACATTTTCGGTATAAAAACCGTTGTATATAAATGAAAACAGGTGCATAGAGTCAGAATTCGGCTCAAAAATTACGCTAATGAGTTAAAATTCCCACATTTCATATATTTTGAAAACTGCAAGGGGGTTTGGGAAAAATAAGACCTATCGTCAATTTCAGTAATTGCCATATTTTCGGTACACAAAGCCGTAATTAGAAAATTAAAACAGATGCAGAGAGTCAGATTTCAGCTAAAAAATCACACTCAGGGGTCAAATTTCCCACATTTCAGATATTTTGAAAACTGCCTGTGGGTGGGGGCAAAATATGACCCATCTCCGTTTACAGTAATTGGCATATTCTTGGTATAGAAGTAGTAATATAAAAATGAAATTAGGTACAGAGAGTCAGACTTTGCCTGAAAAATCAGGTTCAAGTATCAAATTTCCCACATTTTAAATATTCTGAACACTGCAGGGGGGTTTTGACAAAATATGACCCATCGCTGATTACAGTAATTGGCAAATTTTTGGTATAAAATGTCGTAATATGTAAATGAAAATAGGTGCAAAGAGTCTAAATCCAGCAGAAAAATCACTCTAATGAGTCAAATTTCCCACATTTCAGATATTTTGAAACCTGAAGGGTGGGTTGGGCAAAATAAGACTCATCGCCGTTTAAAGTTATTGGCATATTTTCTGCATAAAAAGTCCTAATTTGAAAATTAAAATAGGTGTAGAGAGTCAGACTTCGGCTCAAGAATCACCCTCAGGAGTCAAATTTCCAACTTTTTAGATATTTCAAAAACTGCAGTGGTGTTGGTGCAAAATATGACTAATTGCCATTTTCCGTAATTGGCATATTTTTGGTATAAAAAGCCGTTATATAAAAATGAAAATAGGTAAAGAGAGAGTCAGAATTCGGGTCAAAAATCACGCTCAGGAGTCAAATATTCCACATTTGATATATTTTGAAAACTGCAAATGGGTTTGGGCAAAATATTATACTATCGGCATTTTCAGTAATTGGCCTATTTTCGATACAAAAATTCGTAATTTGAAAATGAAAATAGGTGAAGAGAGTCAGAATTCGGCTCAAAAATCACGCTCAGCAGTCAAATTTTCCACATTTCATATATTTTGAAAACTGCAAGGGCGTTTGGGTAAAATATGACCCATCCCCGTTTAAAGTAATTGGCATATTTTCGGTATAAAAAGTCATAATTTAAAAATGGAAAAAGGTGCAGAGAATCAGAATTCGGCTCAAAAATCACGCTCAGCAGTCAAATTTCCCACATTTCAGATATTTTGAAAACTGCAAAGGGGTTTGGGCAAAATATGACCCATCGCTGTTTTCAGTATTTGGAATATTTTCGGCATAAAAAATTGTAATTTGAAAATGAAAATAGGTGCAGAGAGTCAGAATTCGGCTCAAAAATTAGGTTCAGAAGTAAAATTTCCCGCATATTAAATTGTTTTAAAACTGCCGGAGAGTTTGGTCAAAATATGACCCATCCCCGTTTACAGTTATTGGCATATTTTCGGTATAAAAAGTCGTAATTTGAGAATAAAATAGGTGCAGAGAGTTAGAATTCGGCTCACGAATTACCCTCAGGAGTCAAATTTCCAACATTTCAGATATTTAAAAAACTGCAGGGGTGTTTGGGCAAAATATGACTCATTACCGTTTTCAGTAATTGGCCTATTTTCGGTATAAAATCCGTTATATAGAAATGAAAATAGGTGCAGAGAGTCAGAATTTGGCTCAAAAATTAAGCTCATGAGTCAAAATTCCCACATTTCATATATTTTGAAAACTGCAAGGGGGTTTGGGCAAAATAAAACCTATCGTCAATTTCAGTAAATGCCATATTTTCGGTACAAAAATCCATAATTTGAAAATTAAAATAGGCGCAGAGTCAGAATTCAGCTCAAAAACACATTCTGGAGTCAAATTTCCCACATTTCAGATATTTTGAAAACTGCTCGAGGGGGGGGGGGGGGTGGCAAAAAATGACAAATTCCAGTTTAAAGTAATTGGCATATTTTCGGTATAAAAATCACAATTTGAAAAAGAAAATAGGTGCAGAGAATCAGAATTCGGTTCAAAAATCACCTTCAGAAGTCAAATTTCCCACATTTCGGATATTTTGAAAACTGCAGAGGAGGTTTGGGCAAAATATTACTAAATGCCTTTTTCAGTAATTGGCATAATTTCGATATAAAACCCGTTATTTTCAAAGGAAAAAAGGTGCAAAGAGTTAGAATTTAGCTCAAAAATCTCACTCTGGAGTCAAATTTCCCACATTTCAGATATTTTGAAAACTGCAGGGGGAGTTTAGGCAAAACATGACCCATGCTTGTTTACACTAATTGACATATTTTCGGTATAAAAAGTCGTAATTTGAAAATGAAAAGAAGTGCAGAGAGTCAGAATTTGTCTCAAAAATCACGTTCAGGAGTCAAATTTCCCACATTTCAGATATTTTGAAAAGTGCAGGGGGATTGGGCAAAATATGACCCATCCCCGTTTACAGAAATTGGCATATTTTCGGTATATAAATCAAAATATGAAATTGAAATTAGTACAGAGATTTGGAAGTCGGCTAAAAAATCATGCTCAGGTGTCAAATTTTCCACATTTCAGATATTTTGAAAACTGCAGGGGTGTTCAGGCAAAATATGACCCATCTGCATTTACAGTAATTAGCATATTTCCGGTATAAAAAGTCGTAATTTGAAAGTGAAAAAAGGTGCAGAGAGTCAAAATTCGGCTTGAAAATAACGCTCAGATGTCAAATTTCCCATATTTCAGATATTTGAAAACTGCCGGGGGGTTTTGGCATAATATGATTTAAATGCCTTTTTCAGAAACTGGCATATTTTCGGTATAAAAAGCCGTTTTATTTAAATTAAAATAGGTGCAGAGAGTCAGAATTCGGCTCAAAAATCACGCTCAGCCGTAAAATTTCCCACATTTCAGATATTAAGAAAACTGCAAGGGGGGTTTGGGTAAAACATGACCCATCGCTGTTTTCCGAAATTGGCATATATTCGGTATAAAAACCGTTATATTTATATGAAAATAGGTGCAAAGAGTCAGAATTCGGTTCAAAAAATACACTCAGGAGTCAAATTTTCCACATTTCATATATTTTTTCACTGGAAGTGGGATAGGGCGAAATATGAGCAATCGCTGTTTAAGTAATTGGCATATTTTCGGTATAAAAAGTCGTAATTTTAAAATGAAAATAGGGTTCAGAGTCAGAATTCGGCTGAAAAATCACGTTCAGGAGTCAAATTTCCCACATTTAAGATATATTATAAAAGGGCAGAAGGTTTGGGCAAAATACGACCCATCCCCGTTTAGAGTAATTGGCATATTTTCGGTATAAAAAGTCGTAGTTTGACAATGAAAAAAGATGCAGAGAGTGAAGATTTGGCTCTAAAATCACGCTCAGGCGTCAAATTTCTCATATTTCAGATATTTTGAAAAGTGCAGGGGGTTTGGGCAAAATATGACCCATTCCCGTTTACAGTAATTGTCATATTTTCGGTATATAAACCATTATATGAAATTGAAAATTAATGCAGAGACTTGGAATTTGGTCAAAAATCATGCTCAGGAGTCAAATTCCCACATTTCAGATATTTTGAAAACTGCAGGGGGGTTCGGCCAAAATATGACCCATCCGCGTTTACTTTAATTGGCATATTTTCGGTATAAAAATTCGTATATTGAAAATTAAAACAGGTGCAGAGAGTCAGAATTCCGCTCAAGAAACAGGTTCACGAGTCAAATTTCCCATATTTAAGATATTTTGAAAACTGCAAGGTGGTTTGGGAAAAAAATATGACCCATCGCCGTTTTAACTAATTGGCATATTTTCAGTATAAAAAGTCGTAACTTGAAAATGATAATAGGTGCAAAGAGTCAGAATTCGTTTAAAAAATCAGGCTCGGGAGTAAAATTTCCCACATTTCAGATATTTTGAAAACTGCCGGGGGGTTTGGGCAAAATATGACTCAATTCCCTTTACAGTAATTGGCATATTATCGGTATAAGAACCGTTATATTTAAATGAAAATAGGTGCAAAGAGACAGAATTTTGTTAAAAAATTACACTCAGCAGCCAAATTTCCCACATTTCAGATATTTTCAAAATTACAGGGCGGTTTGGCCAAAATATATCCTATCCGCGTTTACAGTAATTTGCATATTTTCGGTATAAAAATTCGAATATTGAAAATGAAAACAGGTGAAGAGAGTCAGAATTAGGCTAAAAAAAACAGGCTCAGGAGTCAAATTTCCCATATTTATGATATTTTGAAAACTGCAGGTGGAAAGGAAATATAACCCATCCCCAGTTTACAGTAATTGGCATATTTTCGTAATAAAAAGTCAAAATTTGAAAATGAAATAGGTGCAGAGTCAAAATTTGGCTCAAAAATAAAGAACAGGAGTCAAATTTCTCACATTTCAGATCGTTATAAAACTGCAATGGGATTGGGTAAAATATGACCCTTTGCCGTTTTCAGTAATTGGCATATTTTCGGTATAAAAATTCGTAATTTTAAAATGAAAATAGGGTGCAGAGAGTCAGAATTCGGCTCAAAATTCACGTTCAGGAGTTAAATTTCCCAAATTACAGATATTTTGAAAAGTGCAAGGGGTTTGGGCCAAATATGACCCATGCCTGTTTACAGTATTTGGCAAATTTTCGGTATATAAATCGTAATATGAAATTGAAAATAGGTGCAGAGATTTGGAATTCGGCTCAAAAATCACTTTCAGGAGTCAAATTTCCCACATTTCAGATATTTTGAAAACTGCAAGGGGACTGAGGCAAAATATGACCCATCGCCGTTTTCAGTAATTGGAATATTTTCGGTATAAAATCCGTTAGATTAAAATGAAAATAGGTGCTAAGAGTCAGAATTTGGCTCATAAAGTACGCTCAGCAGTCAAATTTTCCTCATTTTAGATATTTTTAAAACTGCTGGGCGATTTGGGCAAAATATGACCCATCCGCATTTTCATAAATTGGCATATTTTCAGTATAAAAATTCGAATATTGAAAATGACAATAGGTGAAGAGAGTCAGAATTCGGCTCAAGTGTCAAAATTCCTATATTTCTGATATTTTGAAAACTGCAAATGGAGAGGAAATATGACCCATCCAAGTTTACAGTAATTGGCATATTTTCGGTATATAAATCATAATATGAAATTGAAATTAGATGCAGAGATTTGGAATTCGGCTCAAAAATCATGCTCAGGAGTCACATTTTTAAACATTTCAGATATTTTGAAAACTGCAGGGGGGTAAGGGCAAAATATGACCCATCCGCGTTTACAGTAATTGGCCTATTTTCGGGATAAAAAGTCGTAACATGAAAATGAAAATAGGTGCTAAGAGTCAAAATTCGGCTCAAAAATCACGCTCAGGAGTCAAATTTCCAATATTTCAGATATTTTGAAAACTGCAACAGGGTTTGGGCAAAATATGACCCATCGGCGTTTTCACTAATTGGCATATTTTCGGTACAAAAAGTCGTAAATTAAGAATGAAAATAGGTGCAGAGAGTCAGAATTCGATTCAAAAATAAGGCCTAGATTCAAATTTCCTCCATTTCAGATATTTTGAAAACTGCATGGGGGGGGGGGGCAAAAAGTCACCCATTGCCGTTTTAAGTAATTGGCATATTTTCGGTATAAAAACCGTTATTTTAAAATGAAAGTAGGTGCAAAGAGTCAAAATTTGGCACAAACTCACACCCAGGGGTAAAGTTTTCCACATTTCAGATATTTTGAAAATTGCAGGGGGGTTTGGGCAAAATATGACCCATTGCCGTTTTAAGTAATTGGCATATTTTCGGCATAAAAACCGTTATTTCAAAATTAAAATATGGATAGAGAGTCAGAATTCGGCTCAAAAATCACGTTCAGGAGTCAAATTTCCTTCATTTTAGATATTTTGAAAACTGCAGGGGGGTTTGGGCAAATTATGACTCAATTCCTTTTTCAGTAACTGCATATTTTCGGTATAAAAAGCTGTTATATTTAAGTTTAAATAGGTGCAAAGAGTTAGAATTTGGCTCAAAAATCACGTTCAGGAGTCAAATTTCCCACATATCAGACATTTTGAAAAGTGTAAGGGGGTTTGGGCAAAATATGACCCATCCCCGTTTCCAGTAATTGGCATATTTTCGATATAAAAAGTCGTAATGTGAAAATGAAAATAGGGGCAGAGAGTCAGAATTCGGCTCAAAAATCACGCTCAGGAGTCAAATTTCCCATATTTCTAATATTTTGAAAACTGCAGGTAAAGGGGAAATATAACCCATCCCAGTTTACAGTAATGGGCATATTTTCGGTATAAAAAGTCGTAATTTGAAAATGAAATAGGTGCAGAGACTCAGAATTCGGTTCAAAAATCACGCACAAGAGTCAAATTTTCCACATTTCAGATATTTTTAAAACTGCAAATGGGATTGGGAAAAATATGACCGCTTCGCCATTCAAGTAATTGGCATATCTTCGGTTTAAAAATTCGTAATTTTAAAATGAAAATAAGTGCAGAGAGTCAGAATTCGGCACAAAAATCACGTTCAGGAGTCAAATTTCCCACATTTCAGATGTTTTGAAAACTGCAAGGGGGTTTGGGCAAAATATGACCCAACCCCGTTTAGAGTAATTGGCATATTTTTGGTAAAAAAATAATAATATGAAAATGGAAATAGGTGGAGAGAATCACAATTCGACTCAAAAATCATGCACAGTATTCAATTTTCCCCCATTTTAGATATTTTGAAAATTGCAGGGGGGTAAGGGCAAAATATGACCCATCCGCGTTTACAGTAATTGGCCTATTTTCGGGATAAAAAGTCGTAACATGAAAATGAAAATAGGTGCTAAGAGTCAAAATTCGGCTCAAAAATCACGCTCAGGAGTCAAATTTCCAATATTTCAGATATTTTGAAAACTGCAACAGGGTTTGGGCAAAATATGACCCATCGGCGTTTTCACTAATTGGCATATTTTCGGTACAAAAAGTCGTAAATTAAGAATGAAAATAGGTGCAGAGAGTCAGAATTCGATTCAAAAATAAGGCCTAGATTCAAATTTCCTCCATTTCAGATATTTTGAAAACTGCATGGGGGGGGGGGGGCAAAAAGTCACCCATTGCCGTTTTAAGTAATTGGCATATTTTCGGTATAAAAACCGTTATTTTAAAATGAAAGTAGGTGCAAAGAGTCAAAATTTGGCACAAACTCACACCCAGGAGTAAAGTTTTCCACATTTCAGATATTTTGAAAATTGCAGGGGGGTTTGGGCAAAATATGACCCATTGCCGTTTTAGGTAATTGGCATATTTTCGGCATAAAAACCGTTATTTCAAAATTAAAATATGGATAGAGAGTCAGAATTCGGCTCAAAAATCACGTTCAGGAGTCAAATTTCCTTCATTTTAGATATTTTGAAAACTGCAGGGGGGTTTGGGCAAATTATGACTCAATTCCTTTTTCAGTAACTGCATATTTTCGGTATAAAAAGCTGTTATATTTAAGTTTAAATAGGTGCAAAGAGTTAGAATTTGGCTCAAAAATCACGTTCAGGAGTCAAATTTCCCACATATCAGACATTTTGAAAAGTGTAAGGGGGTTTGGGCAAAATATGACCCATCCCCGTTTCCAGTAATTGGCATATTTTCGATATAAAAAGTCGTAATGTGAAAATGAAAATAGGGGCAGAGAGTCAGAATTCGGCTCAAAAATCACGCTCAGGAGTCAAATTTCCCATATTTCTAATATTTTGAAAACTGCAGGTAAAGGGGAAATATAACCCATCCCAGTTTACAGTAATGGGCATATTTTCGGTATAAAAAGTCGTAATTTGAAAATGAAATAGGTGCAGAGACTCAGAATTCGGTTCAAAAATCACGCACAAGAGTCAAATTTTCCACATTTCAGATATTTTTAAAACTGCAAATGGGATTGGGAAAAATATGACCGCTTCGCCATTCAAGTAATTGGCATATCTTCGGTTTAAAAATTCGTAATTTTAAAATGAAAATAAGTGCAGAGAGTCAGAATTCGGCACAAAAATCACGTTCAGGAGTCAAATTTCCCACATTTCAGATGTTTTGAAAACTGCAAGGGGGTTTGGGCAAAATATGACCCAACCCCGTTTAGAGTAATTGGCATATTTTCGGTAAAAAAATAATAATATGAAAATGGAAATAGGTGGAGAGAATCACAATTCGGCTCAAAAATCATGCACAGTATTCAATTTTCCCCCATTTTAGATATTTTGAAAATTGCAGGGGGGGGGGGGGGTTAGGCAAAATATGATCCATCCCCGTTTCCAGTAACTGGCATATTTTTGGTATAAAATTCGTAATTTGAAAATAAAACTAGGTGTAGAGAGTCAGAATTCGGCTCGGAAATCACGCTCAGGAGTTATATTTCCCCCATTTCAGATAATTTGAAAACTGAAGGGGGGTCTCGGCAAAATCTGACCCATTGCTGTATATAGTAATTGGCATATTTTCGGTATAAAAAGACGTTATATGAAAAGGAAAATAGGTGGAAAGAGTCAAATTTCGGCTCAAAAATCAATTGTGAAATTTTAAACTTTTCAGATATTCTGTAAACTGCAGGGGAGTTTGGGCTAATTATGACTCATTGTCGTTTTAAATAATTGGCATATTTTCGGTATATAAATCAGAATATGAAAACGAAATAAGTACAGAGAATCGGAATTAGGCTCAAAAATCATGCTCAGAAGCAAATTTCCCACATTTCAGATATTTGAAAACTGCAGGGGCGTTTGGGCACAAAATGACCCATCCGCGTTAACAGAATTTGGCATATTTCTGTATAAAAATTCGTAATTTGAAAAAGAAAAAGGTGCAGCGAGTCAGAATTCGGCTTAAAAATCACGCTCAAGAGTAAAATTTCCCATATTTCAGATATTTTGAAAACTGCAATGGGGTTCGGGCAAAATATGACCCATCCCCGTTTCCAGTAATTGGCATATTTTCGGTATAAAAATTCGTAATTTGAAAATGAGAATATGGTGCAGAGAGTCAGAATTCAGGTCAAAAATCACGTTCAGAAGTAAAATTTCCCACATTTCAGATATTTTGAAAACTGCAGGGGGTTTGGGCAAAATATGACCCATCCCCGTTTACAGTAATTAACATATTTTTGGTATATAAATCAAAATTTGAAAACGATAATAGGTGCAGAGATTAGGAATTCGGCTCCAAAATCATGCTCAGGAGTCAAATTTCCCACATATCAGATATTTTGAAAATTGCAGGGAGGATTGGGCAAAATATTACCTATCCATGTTTACAGTAATTGGCATATTTTCGATAAATAAATTCGTAATGTGAAAATGAAAATAGGTGCAGAGAGTCAGAATGCGTTTCAAAAATCAGGCTCGGGAGACAAATTTCCCACATTTCAGATATTTTTCAAACTACCAGGGGGTTTGGGCAAAATATGACCCATTGCCGTATTCAGTAGTTGGCATATTTTCGGTATAAAAACCGTTATATTAAAATGACAAAAGGTGCAAAGAGTCAGAATTCGGTTAAAAAATCAGGCTCAGCAGTCAAATTTCCCACATTTCAGATATTTTTAAAACTGCAGGGCGGTTTGGTCAAAATATGACCCATCCTCGCTTACATTAATTGGCATATTTTCGGTATAAAAATTCGAATATTGAAATTGCAAAAAGGCGCAGAGAGTCAGAATTCGGCTCAAGAAACAAGCTCAGGAGTCAAATTTCCCATATATCTGATATTTTGAAAACTGCAGTTAGAGAGGAAATATGACCCATCCCAGTTTACAGTAATTGGCATATTTTCGGTATAAAAAGTCGTAATTTGAAAATGAAATAGGTGCAGAGAGTCAGAATTCGGCTCAAAAATCACGATCAGGAGTCAAATTTCCCACATTTCAAATATTTTGAAAACTGCAGGGGGTTTGGGCAAAATACGACCCATCCCAAATGACAGTAATTGGCATATTTTCGGTATATAAATCTTAATATGAAAATTAAAATAGTTGCAGAAATTATGAATTCGGCTCAAAACTCATGCTCAGGAGTCAAATTTCCCTCATTTTAGATATTTGGAAAACTGCAGGGGGGTTTGGGCAAAATATGACCCATCTGTGTTTGCAGTAATTGGCATATTTTCGGTATAAAAATTCGTAATTCGAAAATGAAAAAAGAGGCAGAGAGTCAGAATTCGGCTCAAAAATCACGCTCTGGAGTCAAATTTCCCATATACCAGATGTTTTGAAAACTGCAAGGGGGTTTGGGCAAAAATGACCCATTGCCGTTTCACTAATTGACATATTTTCTGTATAAAAAGTCGTAAATTGAAATCAAAAATAGGTGCAGAGAGTCAGATTTCGATTAAAAAATAAGGCCCAGAGTCAAAATTTCCCTTTTTCAGATATTTTGAAAACTGCAAGGGTGGGGGGGGGGATGGCAAAATATGACCCACTGCTGTTTTAAGTAATTGGCATCTTTTCGTTATAAAAACCGTTATATTTAATTGGAAATAGGTGCAAAGTGTCAGACTTGGGCTCAAAATCATGCTCAGAAGAAAAATTTCTTACATGTCAGAAATTTTGAAAACTGCATGGAGGTTGTGGCATAATATGACCCATCCCAGTTTACAGTAATTGGCATATTTTCGGTATAAAAAGTGGTAATTTGAAAATGAAAATAGTTGCAGAGAGTTAAAATTCGGTTAAAAAATCAGGCTTGGGAGTCAAGTTTCCCACATATCAGATATTTTGAAAACTGCAGAGAGGATTGGGCAAAATATGACCCAAACGTGTTTACAGTAATTGGCATATTTTTGGCATAAAAAGTCGTAATTTGAAAATGAAAATAGGTGCTGAGAGTCAGAATTCGGCTCAAAAATCACGCTGAGGAGTCAAATTTCCAACTTATCAAACACTTTGAAAACTGCCAGGGGGAGAAAGGGCAAAATTTGACCCTTCGCCGTTTTCAGTAATTGGCATATTTTCGGTATAAAAATTCGTAATTTGAAAATGAAAATAGGGTGCAGAGAGTCAGAATTCGGCTCAAAATTCTCGTTCAGGAGTCATATTTCCCACATATCAGATATTTTGAAAAATGCAGGAGGTTTGGGCAAAATATGACCAATCCACGTTTAAAGTAATTGGCATATTTTGAGTATATAAATCATAACATGAAAACGAAAATAGGTGCAGAGAGTCAGAATTAGATTAAAAAATAAGGCTCGGGAGTCAAATTTCCTACATTTCAGATATTTTGAAAACTGCATGGGGGTTTGGGCAAAATATGACCCAATGCTGTATATAGTAATTGGCATATTTTCGGTATAAAAAGCCGTTTTATGAAAAAAAAGCTGCAGAGATTCAGAATTCGGATCAAAAATCAGGCTCAGGAGTCAAATTTCCCATATTTCTGATATTTTGAAAATTGCAGGGGGAGGGGGAAATATGACCCCATCCCCGTTTACAGTAATTAGCATATTTTCGGTATAAAAATTCGTAATTTAAAAATGAGAATATGGTGCAGAGAGTCAGAATTCGGCTCAAAAATCACGTTCAAAAGTAAAATTTCCCACATTTCAGATATTTTGAAAACTGCAGGGGGTTTGGGCAAAATATGACCCATCCCCGTTTACAGTAATTGACATATTTTTGGCATATAAATCATAATTTGGAAACGAAAATAGGTGCACAGATTCGGAATTCGGCTCCAAAATCATGCTCAGGAGTAAAATTTCCCACATGTCAGATATTTTGAAAACTGCAGAGAGGATTGGGCAAAATATGACCCAAACGTGTTTACAGTAATTGGCATATTTTTGGCATAAAAAGTCATAATTTGAAAATGAAAATAGGTGCTGAGAATCAGAATTCGGCTCAAAAATCACGCTCAGGAGTCAAATTTCCAACTTATCAAACACTTTGAAAACTGCCAGGGGGAGAAAGGGCAAAATTTGACCCTTCGCCGTTTTCAGTAATTGGCATATTTTCGGTATAAAAATTCGTAATTTGAAAATGAAAATAGGGTGCAGAGAGTGAGAATACGGTTACAAAATCATGTTCAGGAGTTAAATTTCCCACATAACAGATATTTTGAAAACTGCACGGGGGTTTGGGCAAAATATGACCCTTCCCCTTATAGAGTAATTGGCATATTTTCGGTTAAAAATTCGTAATTTGAAAATGAAAATAGGTGCAGGGAGTCAGAATTCGGTTAAAAAAATCAGGCTATGGAGTCAAATTTCCCACATTTCAGATATTTTGAAAACTGCAGGGGGGTTTGAACAAAATATGACCCATTGCCGTTTAAGGTAATTGGCATATTTTAGGTATAAAAACAATTATTTTAAAATGAAAATAGGTGCAGAGAGTCAGAATTCGGCTCAAAAATCACATTTAGGAGTCAAATTTCCAACATTTCAGATATTTTGAAAACTGCGGGGGGTTTAGGCAAAATATGACCCATCCCTGTTTACAGTAATTGACATATTTTCGGTATATAAATCATAACATTAAAAAGAAAATAGGTGCCGAGTTTCGGAATTCGGCTCAAAAATCATGCTCAGGAGTCATATTTCCCACATTTCAGATATTTTGAAAACTGCAAGGGGGTTTGGGTAAAATATGACCCATCCCCGTTTACAGTAATTGGCATATTTTCGGTATAAAAATTCGAGGATTGAAACTGAAAATAGGGGCAGAGATTCAGAATTCGGCTCCAAAATCACGTTCAGGTGTCAAATTTCCCACATTTCAGAAATTTTGAAAACTGCCAGGGGGTTTGGGCAAAACATGACTCAATGCATTTTTCAGTAACTGGCATATTTTTGGTATAAGAAGCCGTTATATTTAAATTAAAATAGGGGCAGAGATTCAGAATTCGGCTCAAAAATCACATTCTGGACTCAAATTTCCCACATTTCTGATATGTTGAAAACTGCAGGGGGGTTTGGGAAAAAATGGCCCATTGCTGTTTACAGTAAGTGGAATATTTCCGTATAAACTCATAAGTTGGAAAATAAAATAGGTGCAGAGAGTCAGAATTTGGCTCAAAAACCACGCTCAGGAGTGAAATTTCCAACACTTCAGATATTTTGAAAACTGCAGGGGGGTTTGGGCAAAATATGACCCATGCTCTTTTACAGTAATTGGCATAATTTCGGTATAAAAATTCGAATATTGAAAATGAAAATAGGTGCAAAGAGTCAGAATTCAGCTCCAAAATCACGTTCAGGATTCAAATTTTCCACATTTCAGATATTTTGAAAACTGCAGGTGGTTTGAGCAAAATATGACCCATCCCCGTTTACAGTAATTGGCATATTTTTGGTATATAAATCATAATATGAAAAAGAAAATTGGTGTAGAAATTCGGAATTCGGCTCAAAAATCATGCTCAGGAACCAAATTTCGCACATATCAGATATTTTGAAAAATGCAGGGGGGTTTGGGCAAAATATGATGCATCCGCGTTTACAGTAATTGGCATATTTTCGGTATAAAAATCGTAATTTGAAAATGAAAATAGGTGCATAGAGTCAGAATTCGGCTCAAAAATTACGCTCAAGAGTCAAATTTCCAACATTTCAGAAATTTTGAAATCTGCAGGGGGGGATAGGGCTAAATATGCCCCTTCGCTGTTTTCAGTAATTAACATATATTTTCGGAATATAAATTCGTAATTTGAAAATGAAAATAGGGTGCAGAGAGTCAGAATACGGTTAAAAAATCATGTTCAAGAGTCAAATTTCCCACATATCAGATATTTTGAAAACTGCCGAGAGTTTGGGCAAAATATGACCCCTTCCAGTATACAGTAATTGGCATATTTTCGGTTAAAAAGTCGTAATTTGAAAATTAAAATAGGTTCAGGGAGTCAGAATTCGGGTCAAAAATCAGGCTCTGGAGTCAAATTTCCCACATTTCAGATATTTTGAAAACTGCAGGGGGGGTTTGAGCAAAATAAGACCCTTCCATGTTTACAGTAATTGGGATATTTTCGGTATAAAAATCATAATATGAAAAACAAATAGGTGCAGAAAGTCAGAATTCGGCTCAAAAATCACGTTCAGGAGTCAAATTTCCAACATTTCCGATATTTTGAAAACTGCCGGGAGGTGTGGGCAAAATATGACTCAATGCCTTTTTTAGCAATAGGCATATTTTTTGTATAAAAAGCCGTTATATTTATATTAAAATAAGTGTAGAGAGTCAGAATTCGGCTCAAAAATCACGTTCAGGAGTCAAATTTCAAAATTTCAGATATTTTGAAAACTGCAGGGAGGTTTGAGCAAAATGTGACCCATCCATTAGAAATACGAACGGAAAGAGAATCCTGTAGGCGAGATAACCGGACAGAAAGAGGGAGGTGGTGAAGAGGAACAGGAACCGCAGGAGGGATAAAAGTTAAAGCACGACAGTGGCGAGAGGAAGGATGTTGTAAGGATCGCACAAGATAGCGAAGACAGTAGCGATCACTGCGGAGAGACAGGAAGCCAGTGTCAACATACAAGCTAAGGACAGGAGTCGAACGAAAGGCACCAGAACTAAGGCGCAACCCAGTATGGTGCAAAGCATCAAGACGACGAAGAGTAGAAGGAGAAGCAGACGAGTAAGCAAGGCCACCATAATCGAGCTTAGACAGGGCGAGAGAGGAATGTAAAGCAAGGAGAGAGCGCCTATCCACTCCCCAAGAAGTATGGGACAATACTCGAAGGAGGGTAAGGGCCTTAGAGCACTCAACACGTAGGTAAGAGATATGGGGAGACCAAGACAAACGAGTGTCAAGGAATAATCCCAAAAGCTTCGCGGAATCTTTGTACTGAAGGGAATGACCATAAAGTGACAAAGAGGGACGAAGAACGATCCGTTTCCGAGTAAAAGTCATGGCGCAAGTATTAGAAGTAGAGAACTTGAAGCCATGATCGGTGGCCCAAGACGACACGGCATCAATCGCAAGTTGAAGCCGGCGCTGAAGGAGAGGCGAATCATCAACCTGACAGCAAAGGGTAAGATCATCGACATAGAGAGCGGAGAAGACACCAGAAGGAAGAGAGGAAAGAAGACCATTGAGGGCAACCAGAAAAAGTGCTCAGAACACTACCCTGGGGCACACCTTCGTATTGCTGAAAAGAGGTAGAGAGAGTAGTACCAAGTCGCACCCGAAAGGAACGACGAGAGAGGAAGCTGCGGAGAAAGAGAGGGAGATGACCACAAAGGCCAAAAGAATGAAGTTGGGATAGAATATGATATCGCCAAGTGGTGTCGTAAGACTTTTCCAGGTCAAAAAGGACGGCAACAATGGAGGTCTTCGAAGCAAAAACAGTACGAATATAGACCTCCAAGTTCACCAGGACATCTGTCGTGCTGCGGCACTTGCGAAAACAAAATTGAGAAGGGGAGAGGAGGTGATGGTGTTGCAGGAACGCCATCAGACGAATGTTAACCATACGTTCAAAGAGTTTGCAAACACAACTTGTGAGGGCAATAGGGCGAAAGTCCTTAGTGGAAGAGACCCCGGTTTGCGGGGAGACCCCAGAGACCCCGGTTTGCGAACAGGGAGGACAACGGCATCGAGTCAGTCCACAGAAACTGACGACGACTCCCAGATCCGATAATACAGACCCAGTAAATACTGAGACGTGCACGGAGGGAGATAGCGAAGCTTCTTATAATGAATACCATCGGAGTCACCGCCGTAGAACCGCAGAGGGCCAGGGCAGAACCAAGTTCAGAGAGAGAGAAGGGATCATTATAGGGAAGCTGAAGATGAGTGCAGAAATCTAAAGGACGAGACTCAAGGACAGGTTTACAAAGAAGAAAAGATTAATAATTAATAAAATAATTAAAGTTATAATGTTGTAGTGTTCATTGTTGTAATATTCGCTGTTGTAGTGTTTATTGTTGTACTGTTTGTTGTTGTAGTGTTCATTGTTGTAATGTTCATTGTTGTAGTGTTTATTGTTGTACTGTTTGTTGTTGTAGTGTTCATTGTTGTAATGTTCATTGTTGTAGTGTTTATTGTTGTAGTGTTTGTTGTTGTAGCGTTCGTTGTTGTAGTGTTCATTGTTGTAGTGTTCGTTATTTTAGTGTTCATTGTTGTAGTGTTTGTTGTTGTAATGTTCATTGTTGTAGTGTTCTCTGTTGCAGTGTTTCTTGTTGTAGTGTTTGTTGTTGTAGTGTTTGTTGTTGTAGTGTTTGTTTTTGTAGTGATTGTTGTTGTAGTGTTTGTTGTTGTAGTGTTTGTTGTTGTAGTGATTGTTGTTGTAGTGTTTGTTGTTGAAGTGTTTGTTGTTGTAGTGTTCATTGTTGTAATGTTTGTTGTTGTAATGTTCATTATTGTATTGTTCATTGTTGTAATGTTCATTGTTGTAGTGTTCATTGTTGTAGTATTTTTTGTTGTAGTGTTCGTTGTTGTAGTGTTTGTTGTTGTAATGTTCATTGTTGTAGTGTTAATTGTTGTAATGTTCGTTGTTGTAGTGTTCGTTGTTGTGGTGTTCATTGTTGTAGTGTTCGTTGTTGTAGTGTTTGTTGTTGTAATGTTCATTGTTGTAGTGTTAATTGTTGTATTGTTCGTTGTTGTGGTGTTCGTTGTTGTGGTGTTCATTGTGGTAGTGTTCGTTGTTGTAGTGTTCGTTGTTTTGATGTTCGTTGTTGTGGTGTTCATTGTAGTTCGTTGTTGTGGTGTTCATTGTAGTTCGTTGTTGTAGTGTTCGTTGTTGTAATGTTCGTTGTTGTAGTGTTCGTTGTCGTACTGTTCGTTTTTGTAATGATCATTGTTGTAGTGTTCATTGTTGTAATGTTCGTTGTTGTAGTGTTCGTTGTTGTGGTGTTCGTTGTTGTAGTGTTCATTGTTGTAGTGTTCGTTGTTGTGGTGTTCGTTGTTGTTATGTTCATTGTTGTAATGTTCATTGTTGTAATGTTCATTGTTGTAGTGTTCATTGTTGTAATGTTCATTGTTGTAGTGTTCGTTGTTGTAGTGTTCGTTGTTGTTTTGTTCTTTGTTGAAGTGTTCGTTGTTGTAGTGTTCGTTGTTGTGGTGTTCATTGTTGTAATGTTCATTGTTGTAATGTTCATTGCTGTAATGTTCATTGTTGTAATGTTCATTGCTGTAATGTTCGTTGTTGTAGTCTTCGATGTTGTAGTGTTCGTTGTTGTTGTTTTTGTTATTGTAGTGTTCGTTGTTGTAATGTTCATTGTTGTAGTGTTCATTGTTGTACTGGGTTCCCACTTTTCTTCTGTTAGCTCTGGTCTTCATCTTTACTTTAATAAAAGCAGGGGGATCTGGGCAAAATATGACCCAATCCCTGTTTACAGTAATTGGCTCATTTTCGGTATTAAAGTCGTAATTTGAAATTAAAATAGGTGCAGAGAGTCAGAATTCGGCTGAAAAATCAGGCTCAAGTGTCAAATTTCCCACATTTCAGATATTTTCAAAACTGCAGGGGTGTTTGAGCAAAATATGACCAATCGCCGTTTAAAGTAATTGACAAATTTTCAGTATAAAAAGTAGTAATCTGTAAATGAAAACAGATGCAGAGAGTCAGAATTCGGCCAAGAAATCACGATCAGGAGTCAAATATCCCATATTTCAGATATTTTGAAAACTGATGGGTGGTTTGGGCAAAATATGACCCATCGCTGTTTGCAGAAATTGGCTAATTTTCGGTATAAAAATTCGCAATTTGAAAATGAAAATAGGTGCAGAGAGTCAGAATTCGGCTCAATAATTACCCTCAGGAATCAAATTTCCCACATTTCAGATATTTTTAAAACTGCAGGCGTGTTTGTATAAGATATGACTCAACGACGTTTTCAGTCGTGGGCATATTAAATGTATAAAAAGGCCGTTATATGAAAATGAAAATAGGTGCAGAGAGTCAGAATTCTGCAAAAAAATCATGCTCAGGGGCTCTAATTTTCCACATTTTAGGTATTTTGAAAACTGCAGGGGGGATTGTGCAAAATATGACCTATCCCCGTTTACAGTAATTCGTATATTTTCGGCATAAAAATTCGTAATTTAAAAATGAAAATAGGTGCAGAGAGTCAGAATTCGGCTAAAAAATCAGGCGTAGGAATTAAATTTCCCACATAACATATTTTAAAACTGAAGTGGAGGTTAGTGCCAACTTTGACCTATCGCTGTTTATATTAATTAGTATATTTTCATCATTAAAAGTCGTAATTTGAAAATGAAAATAGGTGCAGAGAGTCAGATTTCGGCTCAAAAATCAAGTTAAGGAGTCAAATTTCCCACATTTCAGATATTTTAAAAAATGCAGGGGGTTTTGGGCAAAATATGACCCAACCCCGTTTACTGTAAATGGCATATTCTCGGTATAAAAAATCGTAGTTTGAAAATGAAAATAGGTGCAGAGTCAGAATTCGGCTCAAAAACCACGCCCAGGAGTCAAATTACCCTCATTTCTGATATTTTGAAAACTGCTGCGGTGTTTGGGCAAAATATGACCCATCGCCGTTTTCAGTAATTGACATATTTTTGGTATAAAAAGTCGTAATTTGAAAATGAAAATACGTGTAGAGAGTCAGAATTCGGCTCAAAAATTAGGCTCAGGAATCAAATTTTCCACATTTCAGGTATTTTGAAAACTGCATGGGAGTTTGGGCTAAATATGACCCATCGATGTTTACAGTAATTAGCATATTTTCAGCATAAAACTGTCATAATTTGGAAATGAAAATAGGTGCAGAGAGTCAGAATTCGGCCCAATAATCACTCTCAGTAGTCAAATTTCCTACATTTCTGATATTTTGAAAACTGCTGCGGTGTTTGGGCAAAATATGACCCATCGCTGTTTTCAGTAATTGACATATTTTTGGTATAAAAAGTCGTAATTTGAAAATTAAAATACGTGTAGAAAGTCAGAATTCGGCTCAAAAATTAGGCGCAGGAATCAAATTTTCCACATTTCAGGTATTTTGAAAACTGCATGGGAGTTTGGGCAAAATATGACCCATCGCCGTTTACAGTAATTAGCATATTTTCGGCATAAAAATGTCGTAATTTGAAAATGAAAAAAGGTGCAGAGAGTCAGAATTCGGCCCAAAAATCACCCTCTGGAGTCAAATTTCCACCATTTCAGATATTTTGAAAACTGCAGGGTGGTTTGGGCAAAATATGACTCAATGCCTTTTTCAGTAATTGGCATAAGTTCGGTATAAACAGCCGTTATATTTAAATGAAAATATGTTGAGAGAGTCACAATTCGGCTCAAAAATCTCGTTCTGGAGTCAAATTTCCAACATTTAAGATATTTTTAAAACTGTAAGGGGGTTTGGGCAAACTATGACCCTTCCCTGTTTACAGTAATTGGCATATTTTCGGTATAAAATCAAGATATGAAAATTAAAATAGGTGCAGAGAGTCAGAATTCGGCTCAAAAACCATGCTCAGGAGTCAAATTTCCAACATTTCAGATACTTTAATAAAAGCAGGGGGATCTGGGCAAAATATGACCCAATCCCTGTTTACAGTAATTGGCTCATTTTCGGAATTAAAGTCGTAATTTGAAATTAAAATAGGTGCAGAGAGTCAGAATTCGGCTGAAAAATCAGGCTCAAGTGTCAAATTTCCCACATTTCAGATATTTTCAAAACTGCAGGGGGGTTTGAGCAAAATATGACCAATCGCCGTTTAAAGTAATTGACAAATTTTCAGTATAAAAATAGTAATTTGTAAATGAAAACCAGATGCAGAGAGTCAGAATTCGGCCAAGAAATCACGCTCAGGAGTCAAATATCCCATATTTCAGATATTTTGAAAACTGATGGGTGGTTTGGGCAAAATATGACCCATCGCTGTTTGCAGAAATTGGCTAATTTTCGGTATAAAAATTCGTAATTTGAAAATTAAAATAGGTGCAAAGAGTCAGAATTCGGCTCAAGAATTACCCTCAGGAATCAAATTTCCCACATTTCAGATATTTTTAAAACTGCAGGCGTGTTTGTATTAGATATGACTCTATGACGTTTTCAGTCGTGGGCATATTAAATGTATAAAAAGGCCGTTATATGAAAATGAAAATAGGTGCAGAGAGTCAGAATTCTGCAAAAAAATCATGCTCAGGGGCTCAAATTTTCCACATTTTAGGTATTTTGAAAACTGCAGGGGGGATTGGGCAAAATATGACCTATCCCCGTTTACAGTAATTGGTATATTTTCGGCATAAAAATTCGTAATTTAAAAATGAAAATAGGTGCAGAGAGACAGAATTCGGCTAAAAAATCAGGCGTAGGAATTAAATTTCCCACATAACATATTTTAAAACTGAAGTGGAGGTTAGTGCCAACTTTGACCTATCGCTGTTTATATTAATTAGTATATTTTCATCATTAAAAGTCGTAATTTGAAAATGAAAATAGGTGCAGAGAGTCAGATTTCGGCTCAAAAATCAAGTTAAGGAGTCAAATTTCCCACATTTCAGATATTTTAAAAAATGCAGGGGGTTTTGGGCAAAATATGACCCAACCCCGTTTACTGTAATTGGCATATTCTCGGTATAAAAAATCGTAGTTTGAAAATGAAAATAGGTGCAGAGTCAGAATTCGGCTCAAAAACCACGCCCAGGAGTCAAATTACCCACATTTCTGATATTTTCAAAACTGCTGCGGTGTTTGGGCAAAATATGACCAATCGCTGTTTTCAGTAATTGACATATTTTTGGTATAAAAAGTCGTAATTTGAAAATGAAAATACGTGTAGAGAGTCAGAATTCGGCTCAAAAATTAGGCTCAGGAATAAAATTTTCCACATTTCATGTATTTTGAAAACTGCATGGGAGTTTGGGCAAAATATGACCCATCGCCGTTTACAGTAATTAGCATATTTTCAGCATAAAACTGTCATAATTTGGAAATGAAAATTGTTGCAGAGAGTCAGAATTCGGCCCAATAATAACTCTCAGGAGTCAAATTTCCTACATTTCTGATATTTTGAAAACTGCTGCAGTGTTTGGCCAAAATATGACCCATCGCTGTTTTCAGTAATTGACATATTTTTGGTATAAAAATTTGTAATTTGAAAATGAAAATACGTGTAGAGAGTCAGAATTCGGCTCAAAAATTAGGCTCAGGAAGCAAATTTTACACATTTCAGGTATTTTGAAAACTGCATGGGAGTTTGGGCAAAATATGACCCATCGCCGTTCACAGTAATTAGCATATTTTCGGCATAAAAATGTCGTAATTTGGAAATGAAAATAGGTGCAGAGAGTCAGAATTCGGCCCAAAAATTACCCTCAGGAGTCAAATTTCCGAAATTTCAGATATTTTGAAAACTGCTGCAGTGTTTGGGCAAAATATGACCCAATGCCTTTTTCAGTAATTGGCATAAGTTCGGAATAAACAGCCGTTATATTTAAATGGAAATATGTTGAGAGAGTCAGAATTCGGCTCAAAACTCTCGTTCTGGAGTCAAATTTCCATCATTTAAGATATTTTTAAAATTGTAAGGGGGTTTGGGCAAACTATGACCCTTCCCTGTTTACAGTAATTGGCATATTTTCGGTATAAAATCAAGATATGAAAATTAAAATAGGTGCAGAGAGTCAGAATTCGGCTCAAAAATTATGCTCATGAGTCAAATTTCCAACATTTCTGATACTTTAAAAAAAGCAGGGGCACCTGGGCAAAATATGACCCAATCCCTGTTTACAATAATTGACTCATTTTCGGGTTTAAATTCGTAATTTGAAATTAAAATAGGTGTAGAGAGTCAGAATTCGGCTGAAAAATCAGGCTCAAGTGTCAAATTTCCCACATTTCAGATATTTTGAAAACTGCTGGGGGGTTTGAGCAAAATATGACCAATCGCTGTTTAAAGTAATTGACAAATTTTCAGTATAAAAAGTAGTAATTTGTAAATGAAAACAGATGCAGAGAGTCAGAATTCGGCCAAGAAATCATGCTCAGGAGTCAAATATTCCACATTTCTGATATTTTGAAAACTGATGGGTGGTTTGGGCAAAATATGACCCATCGCTGTTTGCAGAAATTGGCTTATTTTCGGTATAAAAATTCGTAATTTGAAAATGAAAATAGGTGCAGAGAGTCAGAATTCGGCTCAAGAATTACCCTCAGGAATCCAATTTCCCACATTTCAGATATTTTAAAAACTGCAGGCGTGTTTGTATAAGATATGACTCTATGACGTTTTCAGTAATGGGCATATTATATGTATATAACTTCGTTATATGAAAATGAAAATAGGTGCAGAGAGTCAGAATTCTTCTAAAAAATCATGCTCAGGGGTCAAATTTTCCACATTTTAGGTATTTTGAAAACTGCAGGGGGGATTGGGCATAATATGACCTATCCCCGTTTACAGTAATTGGTATATTTTCGTTATAAAATTAAGTAATTTAGAAATGAAAATAGGTGCAGAGAGTCAGAATTCAGCTCATAAATCACACTCCGGAGTAAAACTTTCCATATTTTTTAAATATTCTGAAAACTGCAAGGGGGTTTGGGCAAAATATGACCATTCGCAGTTGTCAGTAATTGGCATATTTTCAGTACAAAAAGTAGCAATTTGAAAATGAAAAAAGGTGCAGATAGTCAGATATAGGCTCAAAAATCACGCTCAGGATTCAAATTTACCACATTTCAGATATTTTTTTAAACTGCAGGGGGGTTTTGGCAAAATAAGTCCCATTGCCGTTTTCAGTAATTGTTATATTTTCGGTATAAAAACCGTTATTTTAAAATGAAAATAGATGCATAGAATCAGAATTCGGCTCAAAAATCACGCTCAGGAGTCAAAAATCCCACATTTCTTATATTTTGAAAACTGTATGGTGTTTGGGCAAAACTTGAACCATCGCTGTTTTCAGTAATTGGCATATTTTCGGCATAAAAATTCGTAAATTGAAAATGAAAATAGGTGCAGAAATTCAGAATTCGGCTCAAAAATCACCCTCAGGAGTCAAACTTCCCACATTTCAGATATTTTGAAAACTGAATGAGGGTTTGGGCAAAATGTTACCCATCCCCGATTACAGTAATTGGTATATTTTCGGCGTAAAAATTCGTAATTTAAAAATTAAAATAGGAGCAGAGAGTCAGAATTCGGCTAAAAAATCAGGCGTAGGAATTAAATTTCCCACATAACATATTTTAAAAAACTGAAGTGGGGGTTAGTGCAAACTTTGACCTATCGCTGTTTATATTAATTAGTATATTTTTAGCATTAAAATTCGTAAATTGAAAATGAAAATAGGTGCAGAGAGTCAGATTTCGGCTCAAAAATCAAGTTAAGGAGTCAAATTTCCCACATTTCAGATATTTTGAAAAATGCAGGGGATTTTGGGCAAAATATGACTCAACCCCGTTTACTGTAATTGGCATATTCTCGTTATAAAAAATCGTAGTTTGAAAATGAAAATGGGTGCAGAGTCAGAATTCGGCTCAAAAACCACGCCCAGGAGTCAAATTTCCTACATTTCTGATATTTTGAAAACTGCTGCAGTGTTTGGGCAAAATATGACCCATCGCTGTTTTCAGTAATTGACATATTTTTGGTATAAAAATTCGTAATTTGAAAATGAAAATACGTGTAGAGAGTCAGAATTCGGCTCAAAAATTAGGCTCAGGAATCAAATTTTCCACATTTCAGGTATTTTGAAAACTGCATGGGAGTTTGGGCAAAATATGACCCATCGCCGTTTACAGTAATTAGCATATTTTCGGCGTAAAAATGTCGTAATTTGCAAATGAAAAAAGGTGCAGAGAGTCAGAATTCGGCCCAAAAATCACCCTCAGGAGTCAAATTTCTGACATTTCAGATATTTTGAAAACTGCAGGGTGGTTTGGGCAAAATATGACTCATTGCCTTTTTCAGTAATTGGCATAAGTTCGGTATAAACAGCCGTTATATTTAAATGAAAATATGTTGAGAGAGTCAGAATTCGGCTCAAAACTCTCGTTCTGGAGTCAAATTTCCATCATTTAAGATATTTTTATAACTGTAAGGGGGTTTGGGCAAACTATGACCCTTCCTTGTTTACAGTAATTGGCATATTTTCGGTATAAAATCATGATATAAAAATTAAAATAAGTGCAGAGAGTCAGAATTCGGCTCAAAAACCATGCTCAGGAGTCAAATTTCCAATATTTCAGATACTTTAATAAAAGCAGGGGGATCTGGGCAAAATATGACCCAATCCCTGTTTACAGTAATTGGCACATTTCCGGTATTAAAGTCGTAATTTGAAATTAAAATAGGTGGAGAGAGTCAGAATTCAGCTGAAAAATCAGGCTCAAGTGTCAAATTTCCCACATTTCAGATATTTTGCAAGCTGCAGGGGGGTTTGAGCAAAATATGACTAATCGCCGTTTAAAGTAATTGACAAATTTTCAGTATAAAAAGTCGTAATTTGTATATGAAAAAAGAGGCAGAGAATCAGAATTCGGCCAAAAAATCACACTCAGGAGTCAAATAACCCACATTTCAGATATTTTGAAAACTGATGGGTGGTTTGGGCAAAATATGACCCATCGCTGTTTGCAGAAATTGGCTAATTTTCGGTATAAAAATTCGTAATTTGAAAATGAAAATACGTGTAGAGAGTCAGAATTCGTCTCAAAAATAAGGCTCAGGAATCAAATTTTCCACATTTCAGGTATTTTGAAAACTGCAGGGGGGATTGGGCAAAATTTGACCTATCCCTGTTTACAGTAATTGGTATATTTTCGGCATAAAAATTCGTAATTTAAAAATGAAAATAGGTGCAGAGAGTCAGAAATCGGCTAAAAAAACAGGCGTAGGAATTAAATTTCCCACATAACATATTTTAAAACTGATGTGGAGGTTAGTGCAAACTTTGACCTATCGCTGTTTATATTAATTAGTATATTTTCATCATTAAAAGTCGTAATTTGAAAATGAAAATGGGTGCAGAGAGTCAGACTTCGGCTCAAAAATCAAGTTAAGGAGTCAAATTTCCCACATTTCAGATATTTTGAAAAATGCAGGGGGTTTTGGGCAAAATATGACCCAACACCGTTTACTGTAATTGACATATTCTCGGTATAAAAAATCGTAGTTTGAAAATGAAAATAGATGCAGAGTCAGAATTCGGCTCAAAAACCACGCCCAGGAGTCAAATTTCCCACATTTCAGATATTTTGAAAACTGCTGCAGTGTTTGGGCAAAATATGATCCCATCGCCGTTTTCAGTAATTGACATATTTTTGGTATAAAAAGTCGTAATTTGAAAATGAAAATACGTGCAGAGAGTCAGAATTCGGCTCAAAAATTAGGCTCAGGAATAAAAATTTTCACATTTCAGGTATTTTGAAAACTGCAATGGAGTTTGGGCAAAATATGACCCATCGCCGTTTACAGTAGTTAGCATATTTTTGGCATAAAAAGTAGTAATTTGGGAATGAAAATATTTGCAGAGAGTCAGAATTCGGCCCAAAAATCACCCTCAGGAGTCAAATTTCCGACATTTTAGATATCTTGAAAACTGCAGGGGGGTTTGGGCAAAATATGACTCGATGCCTTTTTCAGTAATTGGCATTAGTTCGGTATAAACAGCCGTTATATATAAAAGAAAATATGTTAAGAGAGTCAGAATTCGGCTCAAAAATCTCGTTCAGGAGTCAAATTTCCTACATTTAAGATATTTTTAAAACTGTAAGGGGGTTTGGGCAAACTATGACCCTTCCCTGTTTACAGTAATTGGCATATTTTCGTTATAAAAATCAAGATATGAAAATTAAAATAGGTGCAGAGAGTCAGAATTTGGCTCAAAAATCATGCTCATGAGTCAAATTTCCAACATTTCAGATACTTTAAAAAAAGCAGGGGGATCTGGGCAAAATATGACCCAATCCCTGTTTACAGTAATTGGCACATTTTCGGTATTAAAGTCATAATCTGAAAATGAAAATAGGTGCAGAGAGTCAGAATTCGGCTGAAAAATCAGGCTCAAGTGTCAAATTTCCCACATTTCAGATATTTTGAAAACTGCAAAGGGGGTTTGAGCAAAATATGACCAATCGCCGTTTACAGTAGTTAGCATATTTTCGGCATAAAAAGTCGTAATTTGGGAATGAAAATATTTGCAGAGAGTCAGAATTCGGCCCAAAAATCACCCTCAGGAGTCAAATTTCCGACAAATTTTCTGACTCTCTCAACATATTTTCATTTAAATATAACGGCTGTTTATACCGAACTTATGCCAATTACTGAAAAAGGCATTGAGTCATATTTTGCCCAAACCACCCTGCAGTTTTCAAAATATCTGAAATGTCGGAAATTTGACTCCTGAGGGTGATTTTTGGGCCGAATTCTACTCTCTGCACCTTTTTTCATTTCCAAATTACGACATTTTTACGCCGAAAATATGCTAATTACTGTAAACGGCGATGGGTCATATTTTGCCCAAACTCCCATGCAGTTTTCAAAATACCTGAAATGTGGAAAATTTGATTCCTGAGCCTAATTTTTGAGCCGAATTCTGACTCTCTACACGTATTTTCATTTTCAAATTACGAATTTTTATACCAAAAATATGTCAATTACTGAAAACAGCGATGGGTCATATTTTGTCCAAACACCGCAGCAGTTTTCAAAATATCAGAAATGTAGGAAATTTGACTCCTGGGCGTGGTTTTTGAGCCGAATTCTGACTCTGCACCTATTTTCATTTTCAAACTACGATTTTTTTATAACGAGAATATGCCAATTACAGTAAACGGGGTTGACTCATATTTTGCCCAAAATCCCCTGCATTGTTCAAAATATCTGAAATGTGGGAAATTTGACTCCTTAACTTGATTTTTGAGCCGAATCTGACTCTCTGCACCTATTTTAATTTTCAATTTACGACTTTTAATGCTGAAAATATACTAATTAATATAAACAGCGATAGGTCAAAGTTTGCACTAACCCCCACTTCAGTTTTTTTAAAATATGTTATGTGGGAAATTTAATTCCTACGCCTGATTTTTTAGCCGAATTCTGACTCTCTGCACCTATTTTAATTTTTAAATTACGAATTTTTACGCCGATAATATACCAATTACTGTAATCGGGGATGGGTAACATTTTGCCCAAACCCCCATTCAGTTTTCAAAATATCTGAAATGTGGGAAGTTTGACTCCTGAGGGTGATTTTTGAGCCGAATTCTGAATCTCTGCACCTATTTTCATTTTCAATTTACGAATTTTTATGCCGAAAATATGCCAATTACTGAAAACAGCGATGGTTCAATTTTTGCCCAAACACCCATACAGTTTTCAAAATATAAGAAATGTGGGAATTTTGACTCCTGAGCGTGATTTTTGAGCCGAATTCTGATTCTATGCATCTATTTTCATTTTAAAATAACGGTTTTTATACCGAAAATATGCCAATTACTGAAAACGGCAATGGGACTTGTTTTGCCAAAACCCCCCTGCAGTTTAAAAAAATATCTGAAATGTGAGAAATATGAATCCTGAGCGTGATTTGTGAGCCTATATCTGACTATCTGCACCTATTTTCATTTTCAAATTGCTACTTTTTGTACTGAAAATATGCCAATTACTGACAACAGCGAATGGTCATATTTTGCCCAAACCCCCTTGCTGTTTTCAAAATATTTAAAAAATATGGAAAGTTTTACTCCTGAGTGTGATTTATGAGCTGAATTCTGACTCTCTGCACCTATTTTCATTTCTAAATTACATAATTTTATAACGAAAATATACCAATTACTGTAAACGGGGATAGGTCATATTTTGCCCAATCCCCCCTGCAGTTTTCAAAATACCTAAAATGTGGAAAATTTGACTCCTGAGCATGATTTTGCAGCAGATTTCTGACTCTCTGCACCTATTTTCATTTTCATATAACGGCTTTTTATACCGAAAATATGCCAATTACTGAAAACGTCATTGAGTCATTTTTTGTGCAAACACGCCTGCAGTTTTTAAAATATCTGGAATGTGGAAAATTCGATTTCTGAGGTTAACTCTTGAGCCGTATTCTGACTCTCTGCACCTATTTTCATTTTCAAATTACGAATTTTTATACCGAAAATAAGCATATTTCTGCAAACAGCGATGGGTCATATTTTGCCCATACCACCCATCAGTTTTCAAAATATCTCAAATGTGGGATATTTGACTCCTGAGCGTGATTTTTTTTGCCGAATTCTGACTCTCTGCATCTGTTTTTATTTACAAATTACCACTTTTTATACTGAATATTTGTCAATTACTTTAAACGGCGATTGGTCAAATTTTGATCAAACCGCCCTGCAGTTTTCAAAATATCTGAAATGTGGGAAATTTGACACTTGAGCCTGATTTTTCAGCCGAATTCTGACTCTCTGCACCTATTTTAATTTCAAATTACGACTTTAATACCGAAAATGAGTCAATTATTGTAAACAGGGATTGGGTCATATTTTGCCCAGATCCCCCTGCTTTTATTAAAGTATCTGAAATGTTGGAAATTTGACTCCTGAGCATGGTTTTTGAGCCGAATTCTGACTCTCTGCACCTATTTTAATTTTCATATCTTGATTTTATACTGAAAATATGCCAATTACTGTAAACAGGGAAGGGTCATAGTTTGCCCAAACCCCCTTACAGTTTTAAAAATATCTTAAATGTTGGAAATTTGACTCCAGAACGAGATTTTTGAGCCGAATTGTGACTCTCTCAACATATTTTCATTTAAATATAACGGCTGTTTATACCGAACTTATGCCAATTACTGAAAAAAGCATTGAGTCATATTTTGCCCAATCCCCCCTGCAGTTTTCAAAATATCTGATATGTCGGAAATTTGAATCCTGAGGGTGATTTTTGGGCCGAATTCTGACTCTCTGCACCTATTTTCATTTCCAAATTACGACTTTTTATGCCGAAAATATGCTAATTACTGTAAACGGCGATGGGTCATATTTTGCCCAAACTCTAATGCAGTTTTCAAAATACCTTATATGTGGAAAATTAAATTTTTTAGCCGAATTCTGACTCTGCAAATATTTTCATTTTCAAATTACGACTTTTTATTCCAAAAATATGTCAATTACTGAAAACGGTGATGGGTCATATTTGTCCCAAACACTGCAGCAGTTTTCAAAATGTCTGAAATGTGGGAAATTTGCCTCCTGTGCATGATTTTTGAGCCTAATTCTGACTGTTTGCACCTATTTATATTTTTAAAATACGAATTTTTATACTTAAAATATTCCAATTACTAAAAACAGGGATGGGTCATAATTTGTGCAACCCCCCCCCCCTCCTGTAAAGTTTTAAAATTATCTGAAATGTGGAAAATTTGAATCCTAAGCGTGATATTTGAGCTTAAATCTGACTGTTTGCACCTATTTTCATTTTCAAATTACGACTTTTTGTACAGAAAATATGCCAATTACTGAAAATGGCGATAGGTCATATTTTGCCCAAACTCCCCTGCAGTTTTCAAAATATCTGAAATGTGGGAAATTTGACTCCTTAACTTGATTTTTGAGCCAAAATCTGATTCTCTGCACCTATTTTCATTTTCAAATAACTACTTTTAATGCTGAAAATATGCTAATTAATGTAAACAGCTATAGGACATAGTTTGCACTAACCCCCCCCCCCCTTCACTTTTCAAAATATATTTTATGTGGGAAATTTAATTCCTGAGCGTGATTTTTGAGCCGAATTCTGACTCTCTGCACCTATTTTCATTTTTAAACTACGACTTTTTATACAAAAAATATGCCAATTATTGAAAACGGCGAAGGGTCATATTTTGCCCACACAACCCTACAATTTTCAAAATATCTGAAATGTGGGAAATTTGACTCCTGAGCCAGATTTTGGAGCTGAAATCTGACTCTCTGCACCTATTTTCATTTTCAAATTACGACTTTTCGTACCGAAAATATGCCAATTACAGAAAACGGCGATGGGTCATATTTTGCACAAACCCCCTTGGAGTTTTCAAAATATATGACATGTAGGAAATTTAACTCCTGATCGTAATTTTTGAGCCGAATTCTGACTCTCTGCACTTATTTTCATTTTCATATAACAACTTTTTATACCGAAAATATGCCAATTACTGAAAACAGCAATGAGTCATATTTTGCCCAAACAACCCTGCAGTTTTTAAATATCTGAAATGTTGGAAATTTGACTCCTGAGGGAGATTCTTGAGTCGATTTCTGACTATCTGCACCTATTTTCATTTTCAAATTACGACTTTTTATACCGAAAATATGCCAATTACTTAAAATGGCGATGGGTCATATTTTGACCAAACCCCCCTGCACTTCTCAAAAATCTGATATGTGGGAAATTTGACCCATGAGCGAAATTTTTCAGGCGAATTCTGACTCTCTGCACCTATTTTCATTTTTAAATTACGACTTTTTATACCAAAAATATGGCAATTATTGTAAACTGGGATGGATCATATTTTACCCCTCCCCCCTCTGCAGTTTTCAAAATATCTGAAATGTAGGAAATTTGACTCCAGCGCATGGATTCTGAGCTGAATTCTGACTCTGCACCTATTTTCATTTTCAAACTACGATATTTTATACCGAAAAAATGCAAATTACAGTAAACGGGGTTGGGTCATATTTGGCCCAAAATCACCTGCATTTTTCAAAATATCTGAAATGTGGGAAATTTGACTCCTTAACTTGATTTTTGAGCCGAAATCTGACTCTGCACCTATTTTCATTTAAATATAACGGCTTTTTATACCGAAAATATGCCAATTACTAAAAATGGCAAAGGGACTTATTTTGCCAAAACCCCCCTGAAGTTTTAAAAATATCTGAAATGTGGGAAATTTGAATCTTGAGCGTGATTTTTGAGCCGAAATCTGACTCTCTGCACCTATTTTCCTATTCGAATTGCGATTTTTGTAACGAAAATATGCCAATTACTGAAAGCGGCCAATGGTCATATTTTGCCCAAACCCCCTTTGCTGTTTTACAAATATCTAAAATATGGAAAATTTTTCTCCTGAGTGTGATTTTTGAGCTGAATTCTGACTCTCTGCACTTATTTTCACTTTCAAATTACATAATTTTATAGGGAAAATATACTAATAACTGAAAATGGGGATGGGTCTTATTTTGCCCCCCCCCCCCCAGCATTTTTCAAAATATCTGAAATGTGGGAAATTTGACTCTTGAGCGTGTTTTTTTTAGCCATATTCTGACTCTCGGCACCTATTTTCATTTTCAAATTACGAATTTTAATACTAAAAATATACCAATTACTGACAACATCGATGGGTCATATTTCGTCAAAACCACCCTGCAGTTTTCAAAATATCAGAAATGTGGGAAATTTGACTCCTGAACGTGTTTTTGAGTCGAATTCTGACTCTCTACACCTATTTTCATTTTCAAATTACGACTTTTTTTTACCGAAAATATGTCAAATACTGTAAACGAGAATGGGTCATATTTTGCCCAACCCCTCCTTCAGTTTTAAAAATATCTGAAACGTGGGAAATTTGACTCCTGAACGTGATTTTTGTGCCGAATTCTGACTTCTTGCTCCTATTTTTATTTTAAAATAACGGTTTTTACACCGAAAATATTACATATCTGGAAAACGGCAATGGGTCATATTTTGCCTAAACCCCCCCTGCAGTTTTTTAAATATCTGAAATGTTGAAAATTTGACTCCTGAGCGTGATTTTTTGAATTGATTTCTGACTCTCTGCACCTATTTTCATTTTCAAATTACGACTTTTTATACCGAAAATATGCCAATTATTGTAAACGGGGAAGGGTCATATTTTGCACAAACACCCCTCCAGTTTTCAAAATATCTGAAATTGTGGAAATTTGACTCGCGAGCGTGATTTTTGAGCCTAATTCTGACTCTCTGCACCTATTTTCATTTTCAAATTACGACTTTTTATACCGAAAATATGCCAATTACTGCAAACGGCGATGGGTCATATTTTGCCCAAACCCCCCATCAGTTTTTAAAATATCTGAAATGAGGGAAATTTGACTCCTGAGCGTGATTTTTGAGCCGAATTCTGACTCTCTGCCCCTTTTTTCATTTTCAAATTTCGTCTTTTTATACCGAAAATATGCCAATTACTGTAAACGTGGATGGGTCATATTTTGCACAAACCCCCCTTCAGTTTTCAAAATATCTGAAATGTGAGAAATTTGACTCCTGAGCATAATTTTTGAGCCGAATTATGACTCTCTGCCTCTTTTTTTATTTTCAAATTATGACTTTTTATTCCGAAAATATGCTAATTACTGTAAACTGGGATCCGTCATATTTTGCGCAAACCCCTCTTCAGTTTTCAAAATATCTGAAATATGAGAAATTTGACTCCTGAGTGTGATATTTGAGCCGAATTGTGACTCTCTTCCCCTTTTTTTATTTTCAAATTATGAATTTTTATACCGAAAATATGCCACTTATTGTAAACCGCGATGGGTCATATTTTGCCCAAACCCCCCTGTAGTTTTTAAAATATCTGAAATGTGGGAAATTTGACTCCTGAACGTCATTTTTAAGCCGAATTCTGACTCTTTGCACCTATTTTCATTTAAATATTTCGGCTTTTTATACCGAAATTATGCCAATTACTGAAAAAGGCATTGAGTCATATTTTGCCCAAACCTCCCTGCAGTTTTCAAAATATCTGAAATGTGGGAAATTTGTCTCCTGAGAGTAATTCTTGAATCAAATTCTGACTCTCTGCACCAATTTTCATTTTCAAATTACGACTTTTTATACCGAAAACATGCCAATTACCGTAAACGGGGATGGGTCATATTTTGCACAAACCCCTCTGCAGTTTTCAAAATACCTGAAATGTGGGAAATTTGACTGATGAGCGTGATTTTACCATCTCCTTAGCATCGTCATCTTCACTATCCCCGCAGCTTCTTCATGTTCACCATCCCCGCAGCATTCTAATCTTCACCATCCCCGCAGCATTCTCACCTTCACCATCCCCGCAGCATTCTCGTCTTCACCATCCCCACAGCTTCCTCATCTTCGCCATCTCCCGCAGCATCCTCATCTTCAGCATCACCTGAAGCATCCTCTTCTTCACCATTCCCGCACCATCGTCGTCACGATCCCTGCAGCATTCCCATCTGGACCATCCAGCAGCATCCTCATGTTCACCATCCCCACAGCAACCTCTTCTTCACCATCACCTGTTTCATCCTTATCGTCACCATCCACTGCAGCATCTTCATCTTCACCATCTCCTGAAGCATTATTATTTTCACTATCACCTGTATCATCCTTACCGTCACAATCCCTTGCAACATCCTCCTTTTCACCATCACCTATAGCATCCTCTTCTTCATTATCACTTATAACATCCTTATCTTCACTATTACATGTAGCATCCTTATCTTCACCATAAACTTGTAGCATCCTTATCTTCACCATCACCTGTTTCATCCTTATCATCACCATCCCCTACAGTATCCTCATCTTCACCATCACCTGTAGGATCCTTATCTTCACTATCTCTTGGAGGATCTTCACCATCAATTGTAGCATCCTCATATTCACTATCCCCCTCAGCATCCTGATCTTAACCATTACCTGTAGCACCATTATCTTCACCATCCCTGCAGCATCCTCATCTATACCATCCAAGCAGCATCCTCATCTTCACCATCATCTGTAGCATCCTCATCTTCACCATCCCTGTAGCATCTGTGGGAAATACCTGCTGGGATTGATATAAGAGGAGACTACTAGAGACTTGGACTGAACTAAATTAAAAAATTACTGTCGGCAAATTAATTCCAAGAATCTCTAGCTAGGGTCGTAAATCCTAGCTCCTCTTTTCCTAATGATAGATTGTGGGCTGTAAGGGACAGGTGGGATGAATGGATTAGTTGATAGAAGTTCCAGTCCACCTGTAGACAGGGATCTCACATCAGCTTGTATATTATACAAGGATAAGATTTGATAAATTCAGTTATATGACTGAACACTGGCTCTGTTTAAATCAGGGATTTAAACATACATAGTCTAACCTAGCACCACAACTAACAGCCAATAGGTTCTTATACTATAAACAAATTAAATTGCAAAAGTATAATAAATAACTTTAAATGTAGTCTAAATACTGTTAACTAAGTACTAGAAATCATTCAATTAAATGAACTTGTATGATAACTTATAAATTAACTAAGCAAGCAATTGTTAACTTTATTTATATATTCAATGTATATGCAGACATGTTTATATTCAATGGTTATGTAGTCAGCTTGACTGAATCCTTTTCCACACAATGGACACTCATGAGACTTTATTTACGCATTGCGACTGAATCTTTTCCTGACAACTCGACACTCATGAAGTTTAGTGCCTGGACAAGGACCTGCTGCTCATCTACAATATTAATAAACTTACTGAAATGTGAGGCTTAGCCTCGCTTTTTAACCAACAGACAGATTTATAGGATATTAAAGTCACACAAGCATACAATTGGCAATCATATACCAAATAACCTTCAATATACTTCTCTGCCAGTCGGGGTGCCTGTCTGACAAGGTGCCAGACTGATTAACTCTCTCTTGTTGAGTTTAGGCACGATATTTATTCACAGCGTTGCTGTATGATGTATTGGTAGCGTTGCTACGTGATTGACCCTGCAGTTGCAGAAGAATGATAGTTGCTGAAGATTAGGAATGAAGGTGGAGCCAAGTCACTGTGTGCTCCACTATACACTCCTATTTTATATAAATGTTCTAGGATTTTCCTTGTAGATATTGTCCAGGTACTCCCCCAATTCTAGAGAGTGTTCACTGGTGATAAAGATATTAGATAAGGTGTCCTTGAGCTGGTAATGTTCGCTAAGGATCCGTCACACATGTTCACAGTTGTCAACAAACGCGTGGTCCTCCACCGCTCTCGTGGACGCTTCTGACCCAGATCCCTTCCCATGCTCCCCGAGTACGGAAGTCTTCTATGAATATTGATTGATTATTTTTACAGTCTAGACTTATGATTGAGATAAGCTGTAATTATAATATAATTTGATATAGGATATAAAGATTATAAGTAGTATTTGATAGTACCACTGATTCTTATTAAGGATTCGATTTTTATCCCTACCGGATATTGAATCAATGTTCCAATATTTTTTTAATTATAAAATCCTTCTAGAAGTTTCTGGATCCATAAGAGATCATGCACAAAGTCACGTAGGCATCTATAGGGCCCTATGCGTATGAGATCCAAGTGGCATTATCTTCTAGGATCAAACTGTATAATGAATCTATAATGATTCTGATATGATTTTGATATGATACAGAAATTATACATTTCTTAGATGATAATTAGATATGGTGGGTAAAAATTTCCCACATCTTCCAGAGGGAGAGAACTGGCACAGAGTCCAATACTAAGGACAGTAGTAACCAGCTGTATTTATTTACTCTCCATCGGATTGATAATACAAGTGCAAATTTTGCTTGCACTTTTGTGCTGCTGTCCGTTGTGGACGATTGTGTCTGTTAGGAGTCTGTGGGTCATGTGGAGTTAGTGTCTTGAGGTCTCTCTGGATCTAACTGCAGCTGGCTCACTGATTCCATGTGGATGAGTTTGTCCAATGTCTTTAGGGAAGTTGTTCCTTTAGACAGGATTTTGACTATTCTCAAAATCCCCTGGCTATCTGGATGGACTGAGACAACTTTACCTAATGGCCAGTCAGCCCTAGGGCCATCACTGTCTACCAAGACAATATCGCCAGGTTGGAGAATAGATATATTATGTGGGACATTGGCCCCATAGTGATGTTCTCGTAGAGATGTAAGATATTCTTTTGTCCAAACATCATTCCATTTTTGGATTATGCTGGACAGATGCTTATACCCCTGAACCAACTCGCTCTGACCCACATATGAGGGATCTCTGATCTCACCATCCACTAGAGATGGTACTGGAGTCAGAAGTCTTCCATACATTAAGTGTGCAGGACTTAATGGCTCATGTTGAGTAGGATCATCAGACAAGTAAGTCAACGGCCGGCTATTCACCCTTGATTCTATTTCTGTGATTACTGTCTGGAGTTCTTGAAGATTGATTTTCTGACGGTGTAGAGATTTTCTCAAGGATCTTTTAACAGTTCCTATTAACCGTTCATAAAATCCTCCGTGCCATGGGGCTCTCGGAGGGATAAATTTCCATCTGCAATGACGCTGTTCCAGTGTGGAAGTAACTGCAGGATGGGAACAAATTTCCCGTAGACATGCTTCTCCAGCTACCAAGTTTGCTCCGTTGTCTGAAATCATCAGCTTAGGGCATGATCGGCGTGCTGCGAATCTGCAGAAAGCTTGTATAAATGATTGAGCAGTCATATCGGGTGTTACCTCTAAATGTACTGCCCTGGTGGTAGCACAGGTGAACAGACAGATTTATGCCTTGATAGGTTGCTTATCTGGAGTCCCTGTTAGATATATTGCTCCTGTATAATCTACTCCTGTCGTTTCGAAAGGGTGTAGATGAACCACTCGTTCCTTTGGTAGGGGTGGTGGCCCTGGATAAGAGCAAGTTCTTGCATCGTACCTTCGGCATATCATGCAATTCTTCAAGATTGATTTGCCTGACTGTCTTCCCTGAGGAATCCAGTACTGCTGTCTGATTTGTGTGAGTGTGTCTAACACTCCTCCATGATTGATGATTTGTTGATGTGTGTGCAACACAATCAACCTGGTGATCCAATGATTTTTTGGTAAAAACCATGGATGCACAGTATCTAGATTGATATCTGCGTGTTTAAGTCTCCCTCCACAACGCAGAATGTTGTGATTTTCTTGGTCTATCCACAGACCGAGATTGTGTTTTAACTTATGCGGAAGATTTTCATAGATATTCCCATAAGTTTCTCTCTGGGCTTGTCTTACCCAATAGATAAGTGCATCAGGAAAGGTGTATTTTATACCTTTTTCCTGGGATAATGAAACACGTTCTGTGTTACATTGATTAATTTGATGAGCGAGGAGTAACGAGTACAATCCAAGACTGATATTTGAGCTTGCTGCCTCGTGGTAGTTATGGTTTGTGTCGAGATGACGTGTGGCTTTTGTTCAGGCCAACTACCATTCACTAACCATCGAGGCCCATGAAACCAAATATCTGCCTTTGCAAATTGTTTAAATGTCATACCTCTTGATAAAAGATCAGCTGGATTATCTTTTGTTGGTACATGCAACAATTGAAAGCCTGCGGAAATTTCTTTAATTTCCGAGACGCGATTTTTTACATATGGAGTTGGACAGTTGTCGTTTCGTACCCATTGTAATACAGCTTCATTGTCAGACCATATAATGACATCTTTGATGTTCATGGTAGACAAGACTTGTTTGATATGCACTGCTAAGCGTGTGCCAGTTAGCAATGCAGTTAGTTCCATCTGAGGCAAAGTCCTTTTTTTTAATGGAGCAACTCTGGCCTTAGAGGTGATAAGATGTGATTGATTAGAAGTCACTAAGTAAGCACAAGCTCCAAAGGCTTTGGCTGACGAGTCTGCGAATACATGTAGTGATACTTCATCATTTTCCTCGACTATGTGTCTTGGAAAGATTATCTTTTCGACTAAAGTTTGTTCTTGAGCCACTTCCATCCAAGCTTTTTGTAACTGGATTGGTAATGGATCATCCCAACCAACCTTAGCCTTCCAAGCTTCTTGCACCAATAAACGCCACTTGATAGTTAAAGGATTTAATAGACCAAGTGGGTCGAATACTTTGCTAACTTGTGAAAGCAAATCCCTTTTTGTAGCAATGCAATAATTTACTGGTACAGCTCTGATTAGAATTGTGTCCGAAATTAAATCCCACTCCATGCCTAACACCTTTTGTGATTCTGGTACATGATATTCAGGGTAATCTCTTCCTATTTGATTATTCAATGTTGTATTATTAGAGGCCCAAGACTGTAGTGGCATGTTGGCACCTTGTAGTTCCTTGTTGGCCTCTTGATATAATTGTAACAGTTCAGTAGTACTGTTAACTGTCCCTTGAAAATTATCTACATATAGATTCTGACTGATTTCAGCCTTATAGGGACTTGATGATTTCTTCAGATGAGTATCTAGAGTTGCTTGCAATAGAAATGGACTACTTGTCGCGCCAAAAAGAACTGATGAGAATCTGTAAGTCACTATAGGACTATTGATATCTTCTGGGTTCTCTAACTATAGAAACTTAGTGAAGTCTCTATCTTCTTCTTGCAAGCAAACTCTTAGAAAGGCCATACTAATATCTGCTGAATAAGCATATTTGTTAAGTCTAAACTTCAACAGTATGTCATACAATTTCTGAGTTAGACTTAGACCTGTTTGCAAACAATCATTTAGACTGGTTCCTTGGAGTCCAGATTTAGAGCTACAATTAAAAACTATCCGTAAAGGAGTCGTTTTTGAATCTCTCATTACAGCCATGTGTGGTAAAAAATGGCCTGTTTGCTTATTGTCGTGTTTCACGACTTCGATGAATTTATTCTTTAATTGTTGAGCTATAATCTCATGATAGAGTTTTAAATGCTCAGGCCTTTTTCTTAGGTTTGCTAATTGAGATTTAAATTGGCTATAAGCCATGTGATAATTGGTAGGTAAGGTTTTATGGTTGATTTTCCATGGTAGCCTTACCCAGTATTGTCCATCATGATACTGTACAGTTTCTAAGTACTGATTGTATGCACAGACATCATCAGGACTTGGTTGTTCAGGAATTATTCCTATGGCATCAAGTTCCCACAATTGATGTACAGATTCCAATCCATCATCAATCATGTGGGGGATATTAAGTGGTGACTGTTCTTTGCCTAGCCATGCCACGATTACAGTTTCTATATGATGTGATTTTACAGGAGTTGAAGGTTCAAGATCTAGTATAGGTCCTGTCATCAATATGCCTCCTGCCGATTTGAGTATATTCATACCCATACATTCCTCTGATCCCAGAATGAATCGATGATAGTAGTCAGCTCCAATCAGGATTCCGATATTCCCTATGTAGTCAGAATCGAGTAGAGGATCTGCTAATTGGATTCCTTTTTCTTTTAGGAATTTAATTGTTGCTGCCAGACCAGTCACTTCCATTTCAGTAGGAATTTTATCAACTACTATGGCTTCGACTGTCCTTTGGGATGTACCTAGACAGACAATGAGTTGTACTACCGGAAAAGTTCTACGACCTGAACTGGTAAAAAACCCTGATATGGATGTAGATATTTGCTTTGAAGATTTAAGTTGTAAATCTTCTGCCATCTTTCTACTGATAAAGGTTTTTTGAGAACCTTGATCAAAAAAGCCTCTTGTTTGAATACAAATTCCTTGATTGCATAGTTCTAGCTGTGCAGTAGGCAATATGGCTGTTGTAACAATTTCTGTATCTAAGGCATTGACATTACTCATTATTGTACAGTATTGTACGGCTGTTGTGTTATTATCATCTTTGGGTTTTGCCTGAGATGCAGGTTGATTATTGGACGTCTGTGATCTGGATTGAGTGTTGATATCAACACAGAGTGCTGTGTGATGAACACTTTTATGACAATATTGGCAGTTCTGCAATTGAGTATTACATTCACTTGTATCATGCTTCCGTAAACAACGGATGCACCTGTTCAGAGATTTCAGTCGATTGATTCGACTGGCACGACCTTCATAAACTGTGCATTGATAAATGATATGTGCTTCTTGACAGAATAAACATTTTAGGGCACTTGCAGCTCCTTTTGTCTTATCTGTCTTGGGAGTTTTATTTCCTACAGTTCTGTTAACTGTGGGGGATATAGCATAAGAGCCAACATCACTCTGTTTCCACTTTGCAGAAGAGGAGTTTTGTTGCCTTGATTTTTGACTGCCAGTTTGGACATTTTTGTTTTTGTCCATGGATTCACTTTTAGTGATTTTTTCTTGTGATCTAAGTTTTCCTCGGCTTCGTAATCTTTGTACGTAAGCTCGAAGTCCATCAAAGATTTGGCTCTGTGATAAGATGTTGGTGTTATAATGGGTGCATAGGCTGTCTATGACCTCATTAGGAAGTTTCCTTTGAATGATAAACTTTGTAAGCCACTCTGCATTTCCTACAGGTACTTTTGTACTAAGGGCTTTGATGATTGATTCTATAGACAATCGAAATGATTGTAGTGACTCATAACTTTTATTGGGAGAGGGTAAATCCAATTATTTGTATGTGAGACGAGCAATAGCTGTCTCCTTATCACTGTAGTTATCTTGTAACAACTGTAAGGCATGGTCGTAATCATCATCTGTTAATGACAAATTAGCAATGACCTGCCTTGCCTCTCCTCGTAACTGGCCTTGTAAATATTGAAACTTCGTCGCTTTTTTGAGAGAAGCGTTGGAGTTTATTATAGAATCAAAGGCTCTCCAGAAGGTATCCCAATCGTCTTCATCCTTGCCCTCAAAATATGGTAAATGTACCTTTGGGAGCTCTGCTGCTATATGTGTGATAGTTGCATTGCTCTGTTGAGTGGATGAGCTCACATTGGATTGGGTTCCTGCTTGAGATATTTGTTTGATTAAAAGATCAAGTTGATCTTGGATTTTATCTTCATACATTGTCATTTCAGCAATGATTTCCTGAAGTTCCCTTTGGGTTAAATCTGCAGTAGCCATTTCTGTTAGATAAATCTCTGCATGGCGTTTGATTTGTCCATACTTTTCAACAGCTGCTTTTACTCTGGTATTCAAAATTATTAAATCAGGAGATGGTTGTCTAGCCAATTTTTGACATTTGTCAATCAGTTGAGTTAGGTGATTTTGTAGACCAATAAGTGTCCTTCTATTTCCTGTTTCAGCTGCTGGTGGAATACTGTCAGCCATTTTGACCTTTTCCGAGTTTCAGAGATTCCGAGATATTTTCTTTTTTCTGATAAATATGTATGATGTTAATGTATTTTGATAAATGAGCTTTCCTGTCTACTTAGGTAATGATTCCAGAGATCGTCCTTTATTTCCTCCCTGGAATCTGGATGTAGCAGGTGTTCAATTATCAAAAGTACTGTAATAATTTGATTTGTGACCCGAATGCACCAAGTTGGTAAATCCTGTAATAATTTTTTAAAAATAGTAAATGGCACTATTTTTGCAAAGTTATTACAAAATCTGTTACCATAATAATTGTTTGATAAAATACAGTAGAATGTCTACTGGTTTTACCTGTAATAGGGTATGATATAGTTGATTATAGTTGGATTGTAATGAAATGCTCTTACAGTGATAAAAATACTTTTTAAAGGATATTATGTAATGAGCAGCTCTGAAAATCAGTTGATTAGAGATAATGCTAGATAATACACTTAAATATGTATGTAATGTTACCACAAGTGAGGTAAATAATTGTGTTTATGATTAAGATGCAGTTGTGTCTTTGACACTGATATACTTAAGTACTGTGGTTTCTTAACACTGAACAGTATTAGTATGCTATGAATGCTTACTAGTTAATGGATATGGTGGCTTAAGCCACTGCAAACAATATGTTTACTTAAGATATATAGCTATGATAAATATTGGCTGATAGCTAGGTTAGGCCAGAATATGTAAGAATTATTCCAATGCAAAATCAAGAAGTTTCTTATGTATTTGGCATTGAAATATTCGGTAAACGAATGATCATAAATATCTAGGTACAAAGGACCATTAATATCTTGGTTCGAAGGACCATTAATGTGGGAAATACCTGCTGGGATTGATATAAGAGGAGACTACTAGAGACTTGGACTGAACTAAATTAAAAAATTACTGTCGGCAAATTAATTCCAAGAATCTCTAGCTAGGGTCGTAAATCCTAGCTCCTCTTTTCCTAATGATAGATTGTGGGCTGTAAGGGACAGGTGGGATGAATGGATTAGTTGATAGAAGTTCCAGTCCACCTGTAGACAGGGATCTCACATCAGCTTGTATATTATACAAGGATAAGATTTGATAAATTCAGTTATATGACTGAACACTGGCTCTGTTTAAATCAGGGATTTAAACATACATAGTCTAACCTAGCACCACAACTAACAGCCAATTGGTTCTTATACTATAAACAAATTAAATTGCAAAAGTATAATAAATGACTTTAAATGTAGTCTAAATACTGTTAACTAAGTACTAGAAATCATTCAATTAAATGAACTTGTATGATAACTTATAAATTAACTAAGCAAGCAATTGTTAACTTTATTTATATATTCAATGTATATGCAGACATGTTTATATTCAATGATTATGTAGTCAGCTTGACTGAATCCTTTTCCACACAATGGACACTCATGAGACTTTATTTACTCATTGCGACTGAATCTTTTCCTGACAACTGGACACTCATGAAGTTTAGTGCCTGGACAAGGACCTACTGCTCATCTACAATATTAATAAACTTACTGAAATGTGAGGCTTAGCCTCGCTTTTTAACCAACAGACAGATTTATAGGATATTAAAGTCACACAAGCATACAATTGGCCAATCATATACCAAATAACCTTCAATATACTTCTCTGCCAGTCGGGGTGCCTGTCTGACAAGGTGCCAGACTGATTAACTCTCTCTTGTTGAGTTTAGGCACGATATTTAGTCACAGCGTTGCTGTATGATGTACTGGTAGCATTGGTACGTGATTGACCCTGCAGTTGCAGAAGAATGATAGTTGCTGAAGATTAGGAATGAAGGTGGAGCCAAGTCACTGTGTGCTCCACTGTACACTCCTATTTTATATAACTGTTCTAGGATTTTCCTTGTAGATATTGTCCAGGTACTCCCCCAATTCTAGAGAGTGTTCACTGGTGATAAAGATATTAGATAAGGTGTCCTTGAGCTGGTAATGTTCGCTAAGGATCCGTCACACGTGTTCACAGTTGTCAACAAACGCGTGGTCCTCCACCGCTCTCGTGGACGCTTCTGACCCAGATCCCTTCCCATGCACCCCGAGCACGGAAGTCTTCTATGAATATTGATTGATTATTTTTACAGTCTAGACTTATGATTGAGATAAGCTGTAATTATAATATAATTTGATATAGGATATAAAGATTATAAGTAGTACTTGATAGTACCACTGATTCTTATTAAGGATTCGATTTTTATCCCTACCGGATATTGAATCAATGTTCCAATAATTTTTTAATTATAAAATCTTTCTAGAAGTTTCTGGATCCATAAGAGATCATGCACAAAGTCACATAGGCATCTATAGGGCCCTATGCGTATGGGATCCAAGTGGCATTGTCTTCTAGGATCAAACTGTATAATGAATCTATAATGATTCTGATATGATTTTAGATATGATTTTGATATGATACAGAAATAATACATTTCTTAGATGATAATTAGATATGGTGGGTAAAAATTTCCCACAGTATCCTCATCTTCACCATCACCTGTTGCATCCTTATCTTCACCATCCCCGAAGCATCGTCATCTTCTCCATCATCTGCAGCATCCTCATCATCACCAACACATGTAGCATCGTCACCTTCACCATTCCCTGCGTCATCGTCATCTTCACCATCTTCGCAGCATCGTTTTCACCATCCTCGTAGCATCATAATTTTCACCATCCCCACATTATCCTCATCTTCACCATCTCCGCAGCAACCTCATCTTCACTATCCCCGCAGCATCATAATCTTACTATCACCATAGCAACCCCACCACCCTCCTCTGCATAGAAAATCCCCCTACCCCAAAACCTCTCTGTACCCACTCAAATACTCAACCAAATCTCCTTCACCCCACACCCAATCCCCACCCTTCTACCCCTTCCATCCTTCCCCCCCCCCTTTCCTTCCTGTCCTCCCTCCCCTTTCACCCCATACCCTCCCTGTCCCATCCCTTTCACTTGACCCCCTACCCCTCATCCCAGTATCCTCTGCAACCCTGGTATCCACCTCACAAATCCTCACACCCATGGCACAGCTTCCCCCACCAGCGGAACACTCACCAAGGAGGAGATTTGAGAAGGGACAGAAGAAAGTGAGCCTCAAGGCAATATACACTAACATAGATAGAATTACAAATAAAGCAAATGAACTTGGAGAATGGGTACTAGAGGAAAAACCAGACAAAATAGCTCTCACAGAAACATAGCTAACGAAAACCATAACAAATGCAGTGTTCCTACAGGACTTTTATGTTATGAGGAAAGAGAGAGAGAAGGAAGAGGTGGTGGTGGTGTAGCCCTGCTGGTAAGAAAAGGCTGGGACTTTGAGGAGATGGTAGTTCAGGGATGTGAAGGTTTCAGTGACTACATAATAGGTACAATAACAACTGGATGGCAAAAAATTATAGTCGTAGTCATGTATAATCCACCAACAAATGACAGAAGACCCAGACAGGAGTATGATAGAAACAACATGGCCACCATTAACATAATAGAGAGAGCAGCTTCTGTTGCTAGTAGGAATGGATCTGGACTACTAATCATGAGAGACTTAAATCATGGAAAAATAGATTGAGAGAACAGAGACCCACATGGAGGACCAGAAACATGGAGAGCTAAGCTGCTGGATGTGGCAATAAGAAAATTTCTAAGCCAGCACATCAAGGGACCAACAAAAATGAGAGAAGATGAACCAGCAATGTTTGATCTGATACTTACCCTAAATGAGTGGGATATAAGGGAAGTCAAGATGGAAGCACCCTTTGGAATGAGTGATCGCAGTGTATTGAACTTTGAGTTCCTGGTAGTGCTAGGAATTATATCCCCCCAAAACGAACTAGGAAACAAAAGGCTGGCATACCAAAAGGGAAATTATGAGGAGATGAGAAGCTTCCTAAGGGAAATACCTTGGGACACAGACCTCAGAGCTAAGTCTGTATAAGATATGATGGACTGTGTCACCCAAAAGTGTCAGGAGGCAGTAAGCAGATACATCCCGGTCCAAAAGGAAAAATCCAAGAAGCAAAAGAAGAATCCATGGTATAATAGGGCATGTATGGAAGCAAAGAAACTGAACAAAAGGGCGTGGAGGAACTTCCGGAATAACAAAACACCAGAAAGCAGAGGGAGATACCAGAGAACCAGGAATGAGTATGTCAGGGTGAGAAAAGAAGCAGAGAAAAGTTATGAAAATGATATACCAAACAAAGCCAAGACCGAATCAAAGTTACTCAACAGTCACATCAGAAAGAAAACAACAGTGAAAGAACAGGTAGTGAAACTTAAAACAGGCAAGGACAGGTATACAGAGAATGACAAAGAGGTGTGTGAAGAACTCAACAAGAGGTTCCAGGAGGACTTCACAACAGAACAAGGTGAGGTCACTGTGCTAGGAGAAAGGGAAATAAACCAGGCGGCCTTGGAAGAGTTCGAAATTACGAGAGAGGAGGTCAAAAGACACCTGCTGGATCTGGATGTTAGAAAGGCTGTTGGTTCAGACGTGATCTCGCCATGGGTACTGAAAGAGAGTGAAGAGGCACTTTGCTTGCCACTCTCCATAGTGTATAGTAGGACACTTGAGAGGAGACTTTCCAGAAATATGGAAGACGGCAAAGGTGGTCCCAATACACAAAAAGGGCGACAGGCATGAGGCACTGAACTACAGGGAAGTGTCTTTGACTTATATACCATGCAAAGTGATGGAGAAGATCGTGAGAAAAAAACTGGTAGCTAATCTCGAGAGAAGGGACTTCGTGACAAATCGCCAACATGGGTTCAGGGAGGATAAATCTTGCCTGAATGGCTTAATAGAATTCTACGACCAGGTGACAAAGATCAAGCAAGAAAGAAAGGGCTGGGTGGACTGCATTTTCTTGGATTGTCGGAAAGCCTTTGACACAGTAATGCAAAAGAGGCTGGTACATAAGCTGGAGAGACAGGCAGGTGTAGCTGGAAAGGTGCTCCAGTGGATAAGGGAGTACCTACGCAATAGGAAGCAGAGAGTTACGGTGAGGGGTGAGACCTCCGATTGGTGTGAAGTCACCTGTGGAGTCCCACAGGGCTCTGTACGCGGTCCTATCTTGTTTCTGATATATGTAAATGATCTCTCGGAGGGTATAGATTTATTTCTCTCAATGTTTGCGGACGATGCCAAAATCATGAGAAGGATTAAGACAGAAGAGGACTGTTTGAAACTTCAAGAAGACCTAGACAAGCTGAAGGAATGGTCGAACAAATGGTTGTTAGAGTTTAACCCAACCAAATGTAATGTAATGAAGATAGGTGTAGGGACCAGGAGGCCAGATACAAGGTATCATCTGGGAGAGGAAATTCTTCAGGAGTCAGAGAAAGAAAAAGACTTGGGGGTTGATATCACGCCAGACCTGTCACTTGCAGCCTATATCCAGAGGATAACATCAGCGGCATATGCCCGGCTGGCCTACATACGAACGGCATTCAGAAACTTGTGTAAAGAATCATTCAGAACTTTGTATACCACATATGTCAGGCCATTCCTGGAGTATGCAGCCCCAGCATGGAGTCCATATCTAGTCAAGGATAAGACTAAACTGGAAAAGGATCAAAGGTTAGCCACCAGACTAGTACCTGAGCTGAGAGGTATGAGCTACGAGGAAAGACTACGGCAATTAAACCTCAGTTCGCTAGAAGACAGAAGAGTTAGGGGGGACATGAAGGGAATTAATAGGGTAGATAAAGCCAGGCTATTTAACACAAGAGGCACACGCACAAGGAGACAGAGGAGTGCCCAAATGAGCCACAAAGATATTAGAAAGATCTTTTTTAGTGTCAGAGTGGTTGACAAATGGAATGCATTAGGCAGTGGTGTGGTGTAGGCTGACTCCATACACAGTTTGAATTGTAGATATGATAGAGCCCAATAGCCTCAGGAATCTGTACACCTGTTGATTGACAGTTGAGAGACGGGACCAAAGAGCCAGAGCTCAACCCCTGCAAACACAACTAGGTGAGTACAGCATTATTATCTTCACCATCCTAGCAGCATCCTCATCTGCTTCATCCAACGCAGCATCATCATCTTAACCATCTATATAGCATCCTCATCTTCACCATCCCCTGCCTCATCCATATCTTCACCATCCACATATCAACCTCATCTTCACTATATCCTCCAGCATCCTAATCTACACCATCCCCGACAGCATCCTCATCTTCACCATCTTCGCAGCATCCTCATATTCACCATCTTTGCAGCATCCTCATCTTCACTATCCCAACTGCATCCTCATCTTCACTATCCCAACAGCATCCTCATCCTGACCATCTTTACACCATCCTCATCTTCATCACCCCCAAAATCCTCATCTTAACCATATCTGCAGCATCCTCATCTTCACGATATCTGCAGCATCCTCATCTTAACCATCTCCGAAGCATCCTCATCTTCACCATTCCCTGAAACATCCTCATCTTCACTATCCTCACAGCATTTTCATCTTCACGATCCCCGCAGCATCGTCATCTTCACCATTCCCGCAGAAACCCCATCTTCACCATCTCCTGTAGCATTCGCATCTTCAACATCCCCACGGCGTCCTCATATCTTCACCAACCCCGCAGCATCCTCATCTTCACAAACCCCGCATCATCCTAATCTTCACCATCCTCTGCATTATCCTCATCGTCACTATCACCTTTATCATGCTCATCTTCACCATCCCCACAGAATTCTCAGTTTGATCATCCCCGTTGCGTCCTCATCTTCACCATCCTTGTTGCATCCATATCTTCACTATCTCCTGCAGCATCCTCATCTTTAGCATCACCTGTAGCATTCTCTTTTTCACCATCCTCCACAGCACTGTCACATTGACTATCCCCCGCAGCATGCTCATCTTCACCATCCCCTGCAGCATTCTTACCTTCACCATTGCCGCTGCATCCACATCTTCACCATCTTCGTAGCATCATCATCTTCACCATCCCCACAGCATCCTCATCTTTACCATCTCTGCAGCATCATCATATTCACCATTTTCGCAGCATCCTCATCTTCCCAATCCTAACAGCATCCTCATCTTTACCATCCTTACACCATCCCCATCTTCATCACCTCCAACATCCTCATCTTCACTATCCCCGCAGCATCCTAATCTTCAATATTTCTATAGCGTCCTCATCTTCACCATCCCGTTCATCTTCCGCATCTTCACCATCCCCTGCAGCATTCTTATCTTTACAATTAGCGTAGCATCCTCATCTTTACCATTCCTGCTGCATCCTTGTCTTCGCCATCTTCGTAGCATCGTCATCTTCACCATCCCCACAGCATCCTCATCTTCACCATTCCAGCAGCATTCTCATCTTCACTACCCCTGAAGCATCTTTATCTTCACTATCTTTGTAGCATTCTCATCTTCACAATCCCCCACCAACATCCTCGTCTTCACCATCCCCGCAGCATCCTAATCTTAAATATCCCTGCAGCATCCTCATCTTCACCATCCCCTTAGCATCGTCATCTTCACTATCCCAGCAGCATCCTCATCTTCACCATCCCGTTCATCTTCCGCATCTTCACCATCCCCGCATTATCCTTATATTCACCATCCCTGTAGCATCCTCATTTTCACCATCCCTGCAGCAACCTCATCTTCACCATCCCCACAACATTCTCACCTTCATCATCCCCCGCAGCATCTTTATCTTCACTATCTCTGCAGCATTCTCATCTTCACCATTCCCGCAGCTTCCTCATCTTCATCATCCCCGCAGCATCCTTATCTTCACTATCACATGCAGCATCCTCATTTTCACCATCCCCAAAGCATCCTCATCCTCACCATCCGTGCATCATCCTCATCTTGACCATCCCTGCAGCATCCTAATCTTCACTGCACCCACAGCATCCTCATCTTCACAATCCCCCCTGAATCTTAATCTTCACCATCCTCTGCAGCATTCTTATCTTCACCATCGTTGCAGCGTCCTCATCTTCACCGTCCCGGTAGTAACTTAATATTCACCATCCGCTAAACATCATCATCTTCACCATCCTCGAAGCACCCTCATGATCACTATCCCTGAAGCCTTCTCATCTTCAATATCCTCTGCAGCATGCTCATCTTCACCATCCCCTGCAGCATTCTTACCTTCACCATTGCCGCTGCATCCTCATCTTCACCATCTTCGTAGCATCAACATCTTCATCATCTCCACAGCATCCTCATCTTTACCATCTCTGCAACATCATCATATTCACCATTTTCGCAGCATCCTCATCTTCCCAATCCTAACCACATCCTCATCTTGACCATCCTTACACCATCCTCATCTTCATCACCTCCAACATCCTCATCTTCACCATCCCCGCAGCATCCTTATCTTCACCATATCTGCAGCATTTTCATCTTCACCATCCCCGTAGCATCCTCATCTTCACAATCTGAACAGCATCGTCTTTTCCACCATCCCCTACAACATCCTCATCTTCACTATCACTTGAAGCATCCTCATCTTCACCATCTTCGCAGCATCCTCATCTTCACCATCCCCACAGCATCCTCATCTTCACGATTCTCGCAACATCCTTATTTTCACCATCTCCACTGCATCCTAATCTTCACCGTCCCCGCAGAATCCTCATCATCACCATCCACGCAGCATCCTCATCTCCACCATCCTCGCAGCAATCTCATCTACACTATCCCCGCAGCTTCCTCATCTTCAGCATCCCCCGCAGCATCTTTATCTTCATTATCACTTGTAGCATCATCATTTTCACCATCTTTGCAGCATCCTCATCCTCACCATCCCCGCCGAATCCTCATCTCCGCAGTCTCCCGCAGCATCCTCATCTTCAGCATCACCTGTTGCATCCTCTTCTTCTCCATCCCCGCAGCATCTTCATCTTCACCATATCTGCAGCATTTTCATCTTCACCATCCCCGTAGCATCCTCATCTTCACCATCACCTGCAGAATCCTCATCTTCACAATCTGCATAGCATCGTCATTTTCACCATCCTCTACAACATCCTCATCTTCACCATCCCCTGAAGCATCCTCATCTTGACAGTCCCCGCAGCATCCTAATCTTCACCATCCCCTAAGCATCCTCATCATCACCATCCTCCCTTAAACCTAATCATCATCATCCCCTGCAGCATCCCCATCTTCACCATCCTTGCAGCATCCTCATCTTCACCATCCCGGCAACAACCTAATATTCACCATCCCCTAAACATCATCATCTTCACCATCCTCGCAGCATCTTCATATTTACCATCCCCGCAACAATCCCATCTTCATCCTCCCCACAGCATCGTCATCTTCACTATTCCCGCAGCATCCTCATCTATACCATCCAAGCAGCATCTTCATCTTCACCATCATCTGTAGCATCCTCATCTTCACCATCCCTGTAGCATCCTCATCTTCACCATCACCTGTTGCATCCTTATCTTCACCATTACCGAAGCATCGTCATCTTCTCCATCATCTGCAGCATCCTCATCATCACCAACACATGTAGCATCGTCACCTTCACCATTCCCTGCGTCATCGTCATCTTCACCATCTTCGCAGCATCATTTTCACCATCTTCGTAGCATCATAATATTCACCATCCCCACATTATCCTCATCTTCACCATCTCTGCAGCAACCTCATCTTCACTATCCCCGCAGCATCATAATCTTACTATCACCATAGCAACCCCACCACCCTCCTCTGCATAGAAAACCCACTGTTACGGCCCTATTGGGTCGCAACGGGGTTCTTTCTCTGATGTTAATAGAGTTTGGGTATCCGGCCCCAAGTTAGTAGTGGCTTTCCCATTTTCACCATCCTTGCAGCATCCTCATCTTCACCATCCCCCCACAGCATCCTTAACTTCACCTTCCCCTGCAGCATTCTTATCGTCACCATTACCACTGCATCCTCATCTTCACCATCTTCGTAGCATCCTCATCTTCACCATCCCCACAGCATCCTCATCCTCACCATCCCTGCAGCATCCTCATCTTCACTATGTCCGCAGCATCCTCATCTTCACATCCCCCAGCATCCTCATCTTCACCATCCCCTGCAGCATTCTTATCTTCACCATTACTGCTGCATCCTAATCTTCGCCATCCCCACAGCATCCTCATCTTCACCATCCCCCTGAATTCTATTCTTTACCATCCCCCTGAATCCTAATTTTCACCATCCCCATCTTCACCATCCTTGCAGCATCCTCATCTTCACCATCCCCCTGAATCCTATTCTTTACCATCCCCCTGAATCCTAATTTTCACCATCCCCATCTTCACCATCCTTGCAGCATCCTCATCTTCACCATCCCCCACAGCATCCTCAACTTCACCATCCTTTGCAGCATTCTTATCTTCACCATTACCGCTGCATCCTCATCTTCGCCATCTTCGTAGCATCCTCATCTTCACCATCCCCACAGCATCCTAATCTTCACCATCCCTGCAGCATCCTCATCTTCACTATCCCTGCAGCATCCTCATCTTCACTATCCCCGCAGCATCTCATTTTCACCTTCCGGAGTGTTGTCACCTAGTTTCTCTGCCTTAGATTTCTGTGCGGATAATTTTATCCCTGAAAACCAGCATTGCGTCACTAGTTGGTGAAGCAATATTTCCTCTTATGTCACCAGTTGACAGTGTATGGTTGTGAAGGATGGGTAGTGGCAGTGTCACTGTTCTTGCTTCGCCTCCAGTCACTGTTGCCACCCTTACTTCACCATTACTCTCTGCCAACACTACCTTCTCCACTCAACTGCCATTGACAGTTCCACCCTCACTAAATTACCACTTGATCTGAGATAGTATTATGATCTCGTTACCTTCAAAACTGAAAAGAATTAACCAAAACATTTGTTGTTGGTCTTGTGAAAATCAACAGTATATTTCGTTGATTTCGCGGCCCTTCGACTTTATTAATCATGAGTGCAGTCGGTGGATGGAGGGTTTGGGTGTCCTTGTTGATGGTGGTGATAGCCTCAACTACTTACCGTGAGTGGGGGCGGGTGGAGATGACCAAGATGGAGCTGAGTATGCTCCAGGACCAAGCAGCAGACTGGCAGAGCCAGCAGACAGGACTGCTGTACCTGGCACGTACCCTAGCCTCCATGATGGGGTTAATCCCACAACGGCCCCAGCTAGACTCAGCGCTCCTCCACTCCCCAGATGACGACTCCGCCTGGCACTGGATAGCATCATACACACGGTTGACTAAAATTCTTCAGCAGATTGAGGAGCTAAAGAAGTTTTTGTGGCAGGTTGGTGAGGAACCACAGCGCCTGAGTAAGCCAGCCTAGCTGACTTTTCTCATAATAATTAGCGGCCTTCTTTTAATGAGTTAGACATGTGAGATGGTCGTTGATTGGGTAACTAGTGACGACATGTCGAGAAACTAGCTGGAGTATAATGATCATTCGTGCAAGGAGCTTCAGTTTGAGACCCACACGTGTGATGGTGAAGATATGAATGGTGAGAGTTGAAGGATCTATAAGAAGGCTGGTGAAGGGTCCGGTCTACTAGAGATAGTGCGTGGCCTATAGGTGTGCCTGTGACCCTAGTGAAGGGGGGGGGGATGTTTGTGTGTGTGTGTGTGAACCGAAGGGTCGGAGGGAGGGAGGGAGGGTTTTTTAAGTGTCACCATCACACTCAATTCACACTCAGTCACACTCAATTAGGTGAGTGTACTCACCTAATTGTGTATGCGGGGGTTGATCTCTGGCTCTGGTTCCGCCTCTCAACTGTCAATCAACTGATGTACAGATTCCTGAGCCTACTGGGCTCTATCATATCTATATTTGAAACTGTGTATGGAGTCAGCCTCTACCACTTCACTGCCTAATGCATTCCACCATCCCGGCAGCATCCGGGATGGTGGAATGCAGTTAACCTGTTAACTACTCTGACACTGAAAAATTTCTTTCTAACGTCCCTTTGGCTCATTTGGGTACTCAGTTTCCACCCGTGTCCCCTTGTTCGCACACCACCAGTGTTTAATAGTTTATCCTTGTCTACCCTGTCAATTTTCCCTGAGGATTTTGTAGGTAGTGATCATGTCTCCCCCTTACTCTTCTGGTTCTTAGCGTCGAAAGGTGCATTTCCCGCAGCTTTTCTTCGTAACTCACGCCTCTTAGTTCTGGGACTAAGACCTCTGCACTTTTTCCAGCTTCGTCTTGTGCTTGCCAAGGTACGGGCTCCATGCTGGGGCTGCATACTCCAGGATTGGTCTTACATATGTGATATACAAGATTCTGAATGATACCTTACACAGGTTCCTGAAGGCTGATCTGATGTTAGCCAGCCTCGTATATGCCGCAGACGTTATTCTTTTTACGTGGACTTCAGGAGACAGGTTTGGTGTGATATCAACTCCTAGATCTTTCTCTCTGTCCATTTCATGAAGTACTTCATCTCTATACTGTATCCTGTGTCTGGCTTCCTTTTTCCACTGCCTAGTTTCATTACTTTGCATTTACTCTGGTTGAACTTAATCAGTCATTTGTTGAACTATTCATTCAGTCTGTCTAGGTCATCTTGTAGCCTCCAATATCATCCTCTGTTTCAATCCTTCTCATAATTTTTGCATCATCAGCAAACATTGAGAGAGACGAGTCTATTCCCTCTGGGAGACCATTTACCTATATCAGAAAAAGAATAGTTCCAAGGACTGACCCCCGCGGGACTCCACTTGTGTCGTCTCGCCAATTCGAGACCTCACCCCTCACAGTGACTCGTTGTCTTCTGTTGATTAGGTACTCCTTTATCAAATGAGGTACCTTCCCTTTCACTCCAGACTGCATCTCCAGCTTTTTCACTAGCCTCTTGTTTGGTACTGGATCAAAGGCTTTCTGGCAATCCAAAAATATGCAGTCTGCCCACCCTTTTTTTTGTTTTGCCTTATTTTTGTTGCCTGATCGTAGAATTCAATTAACCCTGTGAGGCAGGTGTGCGCGTGTGTGTGTGTGTGTGTGTGTGTGTGTGTGTGTGTGTGTGTGTGTGTGTGTGTGTGTGTGTGTGTGTGTGTGTGTGTGTGTGTGTGTGTGTGTGTGTGTGTGTGTGTGTGTGTGTGTGTGTGTGTGTGTGTGTGTGTGTGTGTGTGTGTGTGTGTGTGTGTGTGTGTGTGTGTGTGTGTGTACTCACCTAATTGTACTCACTTAGTTGTGTTTGCAGGGGGTGAGCTCTGGCTCTTTGGTCACTCCTCTCAACCGTCAATCAACAGCTGTACAGGTTCCTGAGCCAATATAAGTACCTTCCCTTTCACTCCAGACTGCATCTCCAGCTTTTTCACTAGCCTCTTGTTTGGTACTGGATCAAAGGCTCTCTGGCAATCAAAAAACATGCAGTCTGCCCACCCTTCTCTTTCTTGCCTTATTTTTGTTGCCTGATAGTAGAATTCAATTTATCCTGTGAGGCAGGTGTGCGTGTTTACTCAGCTAGTTGCACTCACCTAGTTATGTCTGCAGGATCGAGCATTGACTCTTGGATCCCGCCTTTCGAGCATCGGTTGTTTACAGCAATGACCCCTGTCCTATTTCCCTATCATGCCTGGATTTAAAATTATGAATAGTATTTGCTTCCACAACCTGTTCCTGAAGAGCATTCCATTTTCCCACTACTCTCACGCTAAAAGAAAACTTCCTAACATATCTGTGACTCATCTGAGTTTCAAGCTTCCGTCCATGTCCCCTCGTTCTGTTACTATTCCGTGTGAACATTTCGTCTATGTCCAAACCGTCAATCCCTCAGAGTATTTTATACGTTCCTATCAGGTCCCCCCTCTCCTTTCTTCTTTCTAGTGTCGTAAGGCACAGTTCCCTCAGGCGCTCCTCATACCCCATCCCTCGTAGCTCTGGGACGAGTCTCGTTGCAAACCTCTGAACCTTTTCCAGTTTCATTATATGCTTCTTCAGATGGGGACTCCATGATAAGGCGGCATACTCTAACACTGGCCTCACGTAGGCAGTGTAAAGCGCCCTAAATGCCTCCTTACTTAGGTTTCTGAATGATGTTCTAACTTTTGCCAGTGTAGAGTACGCTGCTGTCGTTATCCTATTTATATGTGCCTCAGGAGATAGATTAGGT